>NC_056443.1:18894999-19194999 GCF_018296145.1 Oncorhynchus tshawytscha
CAGCCTTTTATCCGTATTGACATTCTTATTGCACTGTAGCCCTACAACCGTACCTATGGATTGTGCACCCATGAAATGGTGTATCATCCTACTCAGTGACACCCACACAGAGGCATCCTGCCCATAGGGTGCATGCCTCTGGTGCAGCTTGCATTCAGAGGTCCCATGTAGAGCTCCCTCATCTGGTCCTGTCTGGGGCTTTCGGCCAGCACTGTAGCCCTCGACAGTGACAGCTCTCTTCGCCAGAAGTTTCTCCAAGATGGACTTGGCACACTCTCTGGATCAGGGCCACAAAGTGCCAGTCTGAAGTAAAAATGGGACAGTGCACAAGCCTAAATACTTTTTCATGTGATGAAATCTTAAGTCACAAATTCAATAATTGTATTAACTAAACATATATTACACACACGGAGAGTTTATTTGGTACACCCCATTCTCAAAAATGGATCGCTCCTACAAGACGGCGAGTCACGTGGCCATGACTTGCTATATAAAGCAGGGCGACAAGCATCGATGCATTCAGTTACTGTTCGATTGAACGTTAGAGTCGGCAAAACGAGTGACCTAAGCGACTCTGAGCGTGGTGTGATCGTCGGTGCCAGATGTGACAGATCCAATATGAAACGGCTGCCCTCCTGGGCTTTACCCACACGACAGTGTATATGGTTTACTGAGAATGGTGTGACACACAAAAAACATCCAGTCAGTGGCAGTCCTGTGGGTGAAAACAACTCGTTGATGAGAGAGGTCGAAGGAGAATGGCAAGCTAACAGGCGAGCCACAAACAGACAAATAATGGCGCAGTACAAGAGTGGTGTGCAGAACGGCATCTCGGAACGCGCTACTCGCCGATCCTTGTCACAGATGGGCTATTGCAGCAGACGACCCCACCGGGTTCCACTCCTATCAGCTAAAAACAAGAAGAAGCTGCTCCAGTGGGCACGCGATCACCAACACTGGACAACTGAGAAGTGGAAAAAATATTGCCTGGAACATGACAGCAAGTTCAGTTTACTTGAGTGGCCTCTGCAGTCCCCAGACCTCAATCCAATAGATAATCTTTGGGATGAGATGGAACGAGCTGTTCACAGCATGAATATACCGCCGTGCCAATCTGCAGCAACTGCGTGATGCCATAGCATCAGCATGGACCAACACCCCTGTGGAACGTTTCTGACACCTTGTAGAAAGCCCTGAAGAATTCAGGCTGTTCTGGAGCTAAACAGGGGGTCAACCCGGTACTAGATGGTTGCACCTAATAAACTGGCCACGGAATGCATGTTTAAATTGTGCTGCTAAAGTTTGGATGCAGGATAACTATAACAACAATATGAACTAGGCTAATTTAGTTTATGATATTCTAAACTCAACATAACCCTCACGGAAAAACCACATGATTTCACAAGTAACATTTCCACATGTTTTGTTTATGGAACACTTACCATGTGATGTGGACTTTCAAATGTGAAATCATGTGTTTTTGGAACTCTTCATGTGATGATATTTCACATGAAGTTTCACAAGTGGATTTTCACAAGTGAAGTCATGTAAAACCATGTGTTTTTAGAACACTTCACATGTGATGATAAAGTGCTGAAGGCCCTATTGTCCTAAGTGCAGAGATGTATTATCGGTAATTAATGTTTAGGTGAATGCTACAAATTTCGTGGCGCAGCAGAAAGATCAGCGTACCTCAAATCCAGAGGTTGTGCAGTTCAAATCCCAGGTGGGGTTCATATTCTAGCTGAACAGAAATAACACATGGAATTGCATATCTGAAAACATGTAATCACATGTGAAATGTTTCAAAAACACATGTTCACATGTGAAATGTCGCATATGAAGTGTTCCAAAAACACGTGGGAAATCATGGGATTTTCAACATGTGATAACACGAAACCACACTGTAAGCCATTGACGTTAATTATGTGGTCTATTTTACAGTCATCACACGGTACATTTCTACAGTAATTGGATGCTATATTAGTGTTTTGCTATATATTTACTGTCAATCGCAATAAACTTGGATACTTTTTGGCACATTCTACAAATTTACTTGGCATGCGTCACTTGCAATTGCATTTAATTACGGGTGTCCGCTAGAGTGGATCTGTTAGAATCTAGCCCATAAGTGTGCATAAAGGCTCTCAGAATTTGAACTAGCAAACTTTTGGTCTGGAGTGCATCAATGTCTCAGTTGTGCCATCAGACGGTTATTTGTTACCAGGAACATGTCTTCCACACACTCAAAACTAAGGGTATGGTTACGGTACAGTGTTGTTCCCTGGTTTACAAAAAGGTCAAAGGTACACATAAGGTACCATGCGATGTACACATTGGAACTCACATGGTACTAGTCAGTACCTTTTAGAGTACATCAGATGGATAATCTAGTATAATGGTACAATTTTCTACCCAATATTACATGTAAAGCTGAGTTTGAAGCCATGTGGGAGGTGGGAATTTACCAATTGTGTTGTCGTAACTACCAGTTGGATGCATTCACGTGCTTTGAAATCGTTGGGAAATGCCAATTGGCTAATGGACAATAAGCTGCATCAACCATAAACTAAAAGTACAGCTATCAATGGATAGTTGTTGTTTTTTTAAACCATATGAATAGATTTTTTATAAATAATGTTTTGTTTCATTCATAACTGTCGGAAATACTGTTATGAAGGTAATTTCCTTAGTAGGTGACATCAAAGTCAATTACCCGTTAGAGGGCCGTTCAAGTGGATTTTTCCCAGTCGTATGTGGTAAATTCCCACTTCTCACTTATGAATGCAGCGTTGGGTACAATCTGTACTGCACTTTGAAATGTAGGTGGGGCAATGTGCTGGCAGGGGCTCATTAGCATATTTGGTGGCATGATCTAAAATATGTCATATTTGTCAATGGAAATGTTATTCAAGTTTAAGTGGTTTCATTGTTATGAGTACCTCTTTTGAAGGTTGAGTACCTCTTTTGACATGATCAGTTCTGCAATTGTTGTAGGAACTAGGGCTGTCCCTGAATAAAAATGTTTTGGTAGATCGAGAATTGCATGTTCCCTTCGACCAATCAGTCGGTTGGAATTGAAAAACGTGTATTTTTCCACATGTAGACAATCTTATGTGTTTTAATCAAATCAACTGTATACACTGAGCGAACTGTTTGATCAAATAATTATGGCACACAAATGGTTGAGGTAGTTGATGACGTGGCAGGTGGCAGCGTGGTAGGCACAGCTTGTCCCATTAATCATAAAAATGGAGGATTGGCTGTTAACTGAGAAACAAACATTCTAGATAATATAGAGAACCTTGGAACTATTTATTGATCATCATTTTGATCTGCTTGAAAAAGAATCAGATACATCGAAGAGAACAAGACCTTTCCTTGAGTGAAACTGAAGGGAAGACGCTATCTAAAATTCCAAATGTAACATCGGAGGGGTACATTTATTTGTAACCATGTCTCAAGAAGATAGAGCATTGCTTACAAGCATGACTGAGGAGTTTAAAAAAGGGATCTATTGCTTGTGCTACTGGGGGAGGTTGAGGCCCTAAAAACAGGAATATATTACAGTAATAAAATTATGGAAGAAATATGAGCGGAAATAAGATATTGAAAACTACCGTGGACTCCCTAAAATACACTACAGAGAGGCTACTGTATGATAAAACAATGAAAGCCGAATTACTTGATCTAAAGTGCAGAAGTATGACTGATAATATTGTTATAATTGGAATAAAGGAGGATAAATTAAAACTATCAGTCAACAGAGGAAAAGTTCAAGGTGTTCGTGAAATGTAATCATGATGACGGACGAACAGGTAAATACAATTGATTTTACAATGGGCTCTCACCGTTTCGGTGATGGCTGTGTCAGAGTCGATTGTAAGTTAAATTGAGGTATTCCTTTATGGGTAGTGTGATGACTAAGACACATTTTTACTGGCAGTTATTAGTGGCCGTTAAAATCTATGTTCCCCTTTCCTTCCTTTTTTTGTCAGAATAAAACAGGATATAATGAGGACTACATGAATTATGTCTTAAATGTAATGGACATAAAGATCTAGTCTTGCGAAATATATAGGTAGTTTTCTCTTCATTTTTCAAACATTTTTCAAACAATTGGATCCAATGAACTGAGCAGGCTGGGCTGATATGCTTATAGCCTTGCTAGGACTTTCTAAATATGAGCATGCATTTAAAAGATTGTGCTGTTATTATTTCTATTAATATGATCTATTATTGTTTGTTTTTTTCTTCTGTTTTCCATGCTATTTGGTTAGTTCTCTTAAAAAGCACCCTCAAAGATATGCAATAGACCTACAGGGCTTTGAACGTGGCAGATGGCAGTATTGAATTGTGTCATCATGGGACTGCCCATATTTCCTTTCCATTTAAAAAACAGGAGGCCTCTTACACTTCAATGTTGTCATGCAAAAATCCTGGCGAAATGCATAGCACATAGAATCAAAAAGGTTTTACCAGATCGGTCTATAAAAAAATTGTCAGATTAAGCAGATGCTAAACTACAGGACTGTGTTGCTATCACAGCCAGGAACATGTTCCGGGGTTCTTCCGATGACGTTGAGGAATACACCACATCAGTCACTGGCTTTATCAATAAGTGCATTGAGGACGTCGTCCCCACAGTGACTGTACGTACATACCCCAACCAGAAGCCATGGATTACAGGCAACATTCGCACTGAGCAAAAGGGTAGAGCTGCCGCTTTCAAGGTGTGGGACTCTAACCCGGAAGCTTACAAAGAAATCCCGCTATGCCCTGCGACGAACCATCAAACAGGCAAAGCGTTAATACAGGGCTAAGATTGAATCATACTACACTGGCTCCGACGCTCGTCGGATGTGGCAGGGCTTGCAAACTATTACAGACTACAAAGGGAAGCACAGCCGCGAGCTGCCCAGTGACACGAGTCTACCAGATGAGCTAAATCACTTCTATGCTCGCTTCGAGGCAAGCAACATTGAGGCATGCATGAGAGCATCAGCTGTTCCGGACAACTGTGTGATCACGCTCTCTGTAGCCGACGTGAGTAAGACCTTTAAACAGGTCAACATACACAAGGCTGCGGGGCCAGAAGGATTACCAGGACGTGTGCTCCAGGCATGTGCTGACCAACTGGCAGGTGTCTTCACGGACATTTTCAACATGTTCCTGATTGAGTCTGTAATACCAACATGCTTCAAGCAGACCACCATAGTCCCTGTGCCCAAGAACACAAAGGCAACCTGCCTAAATGACTACAGACCCGTAGCACTCACGTCCGTTGCTATGAAGTGCTTTGAAAGGCTGGTAATGGCTCACATCAACACCATTGTCCCAGAAACCCTAGACCCACTCCAATTTGCATACCACCCAAACAGATCAACAGATGATGCAATCTCTATTGTACTTCACACTGCCCTTTACCACCTGGACAAAAGGAACACCTATGTGAGAATGCTGTTCATTGACTACAGCTCAGCGTTCAACACCATAGTACCCTCAAAGCTCATCACCAAGCTAAGGATCCTGGGACTAAACACCTCCCTCTGCAACTGGATCCTATACTTCCTGACAGGCCGCCCCCAGGTGGTGAGGGTAGGTAGCAACACATCTGCCACGCTGATCCTCAACACTAGAGCTCCCCAGGGGTGCATGCTCAGTCCCCTCCTGTACTCCCTGTTCACCCACGACTGCATGGCCAGGCACGACTCCAACACCATCATTAAGTTTGCTGACGACACAACAATGGTAGGCCTGATCACCAACAACGACGAGACAGCCTATAGGGAGAAGGAGACCTGGCTGGGTGGTGCCAGAATAACAACGTATCCCTCAACGTAACCAAGACTAAGGAGATGATTGTGGACAACAGAAAAAGGAGCACCGAGCACGTCCCTATTCTCATTGACGGGGCTGTAGTGGAGCAGGTTGAGAGCTTCAAATTCCTTGGTGTCCACATCAACAACAAACTAGATTGGTCCAAACACACTAAGACAGTCATGAAGAGGGTACGACAAAGCCTATTCCCCCTCAGGAAACAAAATATATTTGGCATGGGTCCTGAGATCCTCAAACGGTTCTACAGCTACAACATTGAGAGCGTTCTGACCGGTTGCATCACTGCCTGGTACAGCAATTGCTCGGACTCCGACCACAAGGCACTTCAGAGTGTAGTACGTACGGCCCAGTACATCACTGGGGCAAAGCTGCCTACCATCCAGGACCTCTACACCAGGCGGTGTCAGAGGAAGGCCCTAAAACTTGTCAAAGACCCCAGCCACCCCAGTAATAGACTGTTCTCTCTACTACCGCATGGCAAGCGGTACCGGAGTGCCAAGTCTAGGATAAAAAGGCTTCTCAACAGTTTTTAACCCCAAGCCATAAGACTCCTGAACAGGTAACCAAATTGTTAATCTTATATGCATAGTCACTTTAACTATACATTCATGTACATACTACCTAAATTGCCCCGATCAACCAGTGCTCCCGCACATTGGCTAACCGGGCTATCTGCATTGTGTCCCACCACCCGCCAACCCCTCTTTTTACACTTCTGCTACTCTCTGTTCATCATATATGCATAGTCACTTTAACGATACCTACATGTACATACTACCTCAATAAGCCTGACTAACAGGTGTCTGTATGTAGCCTTGCTACTCTTTTTCAAATGCCTTTTTTACTGTTGTTTTATTTCTTTACTTACCTACACACACACACACACCTTTCTTTTCGCACCATTGTTTTGATCCTGTAAGTAAGCATTTCACTGTAACCTTTTGTATTTGGCGCACATGACAAATAAACTTTGATTTGATTTGAGATATTGTTCATCCTGATCATACAGGTTTTCTACATGGATGATATATTGGAGATAATATACGACAATTAGTTGAAACAATTGAACATTATGAAACATCAAAGATACCAGGCCTGGTCTTCATAGCAGATTTTGAAAAGTTGTTTGATGAAGTTGGACTAGAATTTATCTATAAATGCCTGGATTACTATAATTTCAGTGAATCTCTTATACCATGGGTTAAAGTTATGTACAGCAACCCCATATGTAAAATAGTATATATTGGTTACTTCTCAGAAAGTATTGAGCTTTTAAGAGCAGTTAAACAAGGCTGTCCGTTGTCTCCATATCTATTTATTATGGCCATTGAAATGCTGCTATTAAAATTAGATTCAACAAAAACATCAAGGGGTTAGAAATCCAGGGGATAAAAACAAGTGTCAATGTATGACGATGATTCAAGTGTTTTCTTAAGTCTGCAATCTGGATCCCTGCACAGTCTCATTCAAGATCTTGATCACTTTTCTAGCCTCTGGACTAAAACCTAATAATGACCAGTGTACCATATTACGTATCGGATCATTCAAAGACACAGTGTTTATACTACCTTGTAGTTGACCAATAAAATGGGTAAATTAGACATACTTGGTATTCACATTTCAATTTTTTAAAATCAATTTACCACAATCAATTTCAATGGAAAGTTTGCAAAAAATACTGTAGATACTATTCTACAACCATGGAGAGGTAAATACTTGTCTATTTATGGGAAAATCACATTGATAAACTCTTTGGTCCTATCAGTTTACTTACTTACTAATGGCACTACCTACTCCAGACAACTCCATTTTTGAATCACTTGAGCAAAAAAGATTTCATTTTATTTGGAATGCTAAGCCAGACAAAATTAAAAGTGCCTATTTATAAAATGAATATGAGTTTGGGTGGCTAGAATTATTATATATTAAAGCTTTAAACCTCTCACTAAAAGCTTCACTCTTACATAAGTTATTCTTAAACCCAAAATGGTTATCCAGTAGATTATTAAAAAAGCCTCATCCTTTGTTCAAAATGGCCTTTTTGCCTTTATACCGATCCTTTATAAAATGGCCTTTTCGCCTTTATTACTTCTCATTTCCAACTAATTGAAAATGTTTTTTTTTTAAGCATCACCCTTTCTTAAACAAGCCATACAAAGGTGGTTACAATTTCAATTTTATCCTCCAGAAAATATACAAAAAATGTTATAACAAATGTTATGGTTTAACTCAAATATGCTGATTAATATAAAACATTCTCTATGGAAAAAATGTCTTTTTAAATTAGATTTATGAATGTTATTATGAATAGAAACAGAGTTATGTCACATATGCACCTATTGAAAATATATGGGAATGTCTGCTCAATCCAAACTTACAACAAACTGATGGCATGACTACAAAAATGGAGGAGGCAAGTGGAAAAGGGTGAAGGTAGGGAACTTGTTTGCCTGACATATATTAAAGATACAAATTGGCTGAAAGGATTTGGCACATTCATGAATGCAATTTCAGAAATGGAACAGTTTAGGCCTATGTATTGTTTACACCAGTTAATAAATGGTTGCTTTGTTGTTGTATTTTAAACTAAAATGCTTGATTGAATTTCAAATCATGAATGACTCCTATGCTGTGTGATGAGAAGAACAAATACATTATTGATTGATACAGTAGCCTACATAAGTATTGAAAAATAGGCCTAACTAAGTTATGGTATTAATAAGACTAAACAGGATGTGCTCTTAGGCCTACAGCTCGATGGTGGTTAAACTAGTCTGCTAAACTAAGCCTACTAATGATAATGACCTATTACCTATTATTATAATGATGATCATAATGAATATAATAATAATAGTGTAACGCTCCGGGTGTCGTGGGTGTGGAGTCAGACGCAGGAGACAGAGAGTGCAATGCTGTGCTCTTTAATGCACAAACGCACCACAGGGTGCTCACAAGCAAACGGCCCCAAACACGGGGGACGAAAAATGTACAACTGAAATACACGACCAGGAACAAACACGTTCCTCTACTACAGAACCGAAGGTCACAATAATTAATCCCGCACAACAAACAGGCAGGCCGGCTGTCTAATAAAGCCCAACTAATCATTCACAAACAGGTGCTACCAATAAACATACAAGGAGGGGGAGGAAAGACAATCAGTGGCAGCTAATAGGCCGGTGACGACGACCGCCGAGCGCCACCCGACCGGGAAGGGAAGCCACCCTCGGTCGGACTCGTGACAAATAGTAATAATAAAAATAAGGATATCAAGGAAAAAGCAGGGTTATTATTATTATTATTATTTAAAAAATGTAAACAACACGGAATAAATTATAAATAATAGCAGAGAGGCTGGTCTAACGAATTTGTGAAATTTCTCAAAAACAGACGAGTTTGTGAAATTGTTTCTGACATGTTGTCTTGCCTGAGGCTTGGTGCTCACGTAACCAATAGTCTATTAAACAAATACTCAAAACATGCAACAGAAGCAGGATCTGTCTTATTTCTGTAGACATATATGGATGCTTTATAAAGCCTGTGTAACGGCTTTCTTCCGTCGAAGTAGAGGAGGACCAAAATGGAGTGTAGTTAGAGTTCATGGTGTTTAATAAGAGAAACTAAACATGAACACAATTACAAAATAACAAACGTTGCAAAACCGAAACAGTCCTATCTGGTGCAGAGAACACAAAGACAGGAAACAACCACCCACAAAGTGCCCACAGAATATGGCTGCCTAAATATGGTTCCCAGTCAGAGACAACGATAGACAGCTGCCTCTAACTGAGAACCAATCTAGGCAACCATAGACCTACAAACTACCTAGAAAGGAAACAGCCCCATAAACATACAAAAAACCCTAGACCGGGGAAAACACATAAATCCCCCATGTCACACCCTGACCTAACCAAAATAATAAAGAAAACAAAGATAACTTAGGCCAGGGCATGACAGCCAGGCATATTTAACAGTTAATTTGGGGTTTCCTCTCTCCTCGATTTTCTTTTACAATTAAGTCAATTGCTGTTTTCTTGTCTCCTAAATATGGATATTGAATAGCGATTGTCAAGGATGCACAGAAAGGGTACAACATCTATTCTAGCTCTTAAAAGGGCAGTAGCCTACCTTGGGCATACAAGTTTAAATTACAGCATTATTTATTCTGCAGTTATTCTATTGCTATGTAGATGTTAATAGTGTCTTCTGATTACAATTATTATGTCTCATATTTGAATGAAATGCAATCCAAAAGGTAAGCAGGTATATCTAAGCAGGCTGTCCGATAACACATTCTGATTGAATGGCTTGTCCTACACTTTGTAAAAACCCAGAATGCATGTTACAAAGAAATCTTGGTTCCTTTCTAAACATGGCAATGTGAATGCAAAGAGGACTAGGTGAAGTGAACTTGCAGAAGAGTCCTCATTCAAATGCAAGGGCAGTGTGAATACAAAAGAGAAACTGAGTTATTTTGCAATTATTTTTTTGTTTTAACCCAGTTCACTTTCTTGAGGACTGAGATCACTTATTTTAAAGAGGACTATATGTGAAATCACCCTTAGACTGATGGACTGTACCATCCCCATGGCCTCCACAATGGATCAGTCCACTCAGACAGGCACGAATCAGACAGGTGTCTTGTACATCATGATTTTTTACTTACTGTCTACTAGTTACGTGGGTTATTGTAAAATTCCCTAGTCTCTGCAGCTGAAAAACATCCACACAGCATGATGGCTGCCACCACCATGCTTCACCGTAGAGATGGTGCCAGGTTTCCTCCAGACGTGAAGCTTGGCATTCAGACCAAAGAGTTAAATCTTGGTTTTATCAGAGCAGAGAATCTTGTTTCTCATGTTCTAAGAGTCTTTAGTTGCCTTTTGGCAAACTCCAAGTGGGCTGTCATGTGCCTTTTACTGAGAAGTGGCATCCGTCTGGCCACTCTACCATAAAGGCCTGATTGGTAGAGTGCTGCTGAGATGGTTGTCCTTATGGAAGGCCCTCCCATCTCCACAGAGGAAATCTAGAGCTCTGTTAGCGTGACCATCAGGTTCTTGGTCACCTCCCTGACCAAGGCCCATCCCCCCCAATGACTCAGTTTGGCTGGGGGCCAGCTCTAGGAAGAGTCTTGGTGGTTCCAATCTTCTTCAATTTAAGAATGATGGAGGCAACTGTGTTCAAGGGGACCTTAAATGCTGCAGAAATGTTTTGTTACCTTTCCCCAGATCTGTGCCTCGACACAATCCTGTCTCGGAGCTATACGGACAATTCCTTCGACCTCAAGGCTTTGTTTTTGCTCTGACATGCACTGTCAACTGTGGGACCTTATGTAGACAGGTGCGTATCCTTTCCAAATCATGTCCAATCAATTGAATTCACCACAAGTGGACTCCAATCAATTTGTAGAAACATCTCAAGGGTGATCAACGGAAACATGATGAACTTCAGCTCAAGTTCGAGTCTCATAGCAAAGTGTCTGAACAATTATGTAAATAAGGTAGTCCTGTTTTTTATGTTTAATACAGTTGTAAAAATGTCTAAAAACTTGTTTTTGCTTCGTCATGGGGTATTGTGTGTAGATTGCTGAGGATTTGTATATATTTTTATCCATTTTAGAATAAGGCTGTCATGTCACAAAATGTGGAATAAGTCAAGGGGTCTGAATACTTTCCGAAGGCACTGTAAAGGCCAATTATTTAATTGTACGACCGCATTCTGTCCTCTATCAACACTTTTTTTAAAACCTTTGGTGCCAGCGAGAATGACATAGGAAAGTAGTCAAGACAACTAGCTTTATTGAGCCTTATAATCTTTGGATGGGTGTATTAGTACACACAGTCACTACAAAAGATACAGGTGTCCTTCCTAATTCAGTTGCCGGAGAGGAAGGAAACTGCTCAGGAATTTCACCAATCTGCAACAGATTAGCCAACAACACCCACCACTTGAAGTGGCGGGAAACAAAAGAGAAAGTGGCGACATCTCCCACAAAAATCACGGACATTTGCTGGTTGATAATATCTGGTTGAAAGTTACTGAGGTATTAAACTGTATTGAATTGCTTGAAAATCTAGCCAATTGACTAGGAAAGAAAAGATCACTCAAGACAAATCAGTAGGTTAGCAAATATATTTTAATATATAATATAATATTTATAATAATTTTAGCACAATGACAAAATGGCATCATTTCAGTTTAGTCTCATGTAAATCAGGACAAAAGCCACATCTGTAGGTCGGTATTTATTTTAATACATATTGTAATACCTTATATTTTATTTATTTATTTGTTGCTGTCATAAATCCTTTTTTTTTTCTTGGTCCTGTAAAATAAGAATTCTAATAAAATCTAACAGCATATAGCCTATGGCATCCAGTGGGAGATATGATAACAATGCAAGGTGTGGATGCAGTTGTAATAGTTTGCTTTCCAGGCCGAGTACATTGCAGGCATTGAATTGAATCAACCAATGGTTCTGTGCTACGTCATCGAGTACGCAGTAGGGCATTAAATTGCTATCATATGATGTGGCTAGTTAATTGTTAAACACCTATCCAGTCGTGAGATCTGGAAGATGTCTGCTATCTAGTCGGTTTGGAATGCGGCCATCCTCTTTACCACATGGTGAGAACAGAGCTTCAAGACAAGCAACTCCTTCAGACTGATGCAACATCCTGTCATTTTGGTAAGATTGAGACCATTTCATTGGCTAATCAGAGGAAACCTGACCTTTGACCTGCATTTATCAAATGTTTTGTTACCACGGAGATGTTGTGGTTCCGTTATGCTTATGAGTACTACAGTATGCAAGGTACCGCAGGTTGACTAATACTTTTGAACTTACTCACTAAGAACATAGTGGCCTATTGTGTTGTGGCTCAGTGAAATCAGTCTCAGTCTGTGATGTCATATTTAAACAGGTTCATAAATACAACACTTTCCAACACCCAGATATGATATGCAGTGATCCATTAAGAAATACCTTCTCTTACTTTTCTTCACGTCTGAGGGTCAAAATTATGAATAGGGGGACATGATCATGTATTTAGATAGGCTACTTCTTGCCTGCTTTAAACCCCTGGTGGAATTCCGCCAGAAATCTAAAGTTCCTTCATGTTAAAATCAAACGGTTAGATGCCTATATCTAGGCTACATCCCAATGACCTATCCTTCCACCCAAAGTGTGCACTTGTACACTTCCCTTCGCTGCTTTGAAAGGAAATAGCTGTTATACGAAATATGGTGGAAACTCCCTCTAGCTAGCCCATACCTAGCTACATAGAATGCATTTACGTATGTGTGGGAAGTAGTGACCAGTGTACACTTCAGAAGAAAGGCGATATTATTAGGACATAGACCCTAGTCTATCCTTAACCAAGCACAGGAACGTCATGACTCGTGACCTTACGATGATGACCTCTACTCACGTTGACGGGACCACACCACTGCAGTTACGATGATTAACACTGACCAGCGCCATATATTTAGAGTTCGGCCAACTGTTAGAACGCATAGTGATTTCAAGTATTCCATTTATCCATTCATGATGAGCGTTTGGATTGTAATTGTAATTCTAGATGTTCAGTTAGATATAGCATTGTTTAAAATGTCAGAAATTCAATGAACTCAATATTGCCAATGTAATAATGGGGAGCTAACATGACTGCCATATGGAATATAAGTGCATTATAGAAACACAATGTCCAAACTCTCTAAATATATGGCCCCGACACCGACCTGAGGGGAGTTCAACAATGTTAGAATACCTAGTAATAATCTCAATTGAACAATAAACATTCAAAACTGTAACAGTGAAGCCGCAAATAGCCACTTTTTAAAAAGTTTAGACCCAAAACAGACTCTTATTATGTTTGCTGCACACTACCTTTTTAAGCTGTTAATGTTAGCAAACGTTTGCAGCTGGCACAAACCAAATGGAACGTGTTAGCTTCTGTTAGCAAACATTCGCATACGGTTCGCCTTGTTGAACTCACCTCTCGCAGAGCACCTTAAAACACGGCACAACAAATGCTGCTAGCTAGTCTCTACTGCAAAAACACACACTGAAAATGGCTTCTTACTGCCGCCAAAAACGGCCTTCAACTTCCGTCTAAAATAAAGAGTCTCCATCCCGATATCCACACTAGCATACATACTGCTGCATTCTAAATAGTACGCCAGTGTGGATTTCGGGACGTAGCCTCTGAGAGATTGTTCAGTACACATACTGTACACTTGTTTTTATTATTCTGTCATGTTAACAGCACATACAAGCATCAGGATTTGTCAAGTCTCCCATCCGCCTCCCTAGCGGTTTTGCAACTAAACTATAAAGTTGGCACTTTTACTATATGGTGTGAAAGCTTGCTTCTTGTGCATATTAATGTAAATGTTTATTTGAAAATTGTCACGTCACATTTTGCTATTTAGTGCTAGAAGGTTGAATAGTCATGCATTAAAAATGCATGGTCACAATTTCAATTGATTTTTGCTCTTTCACTCTATCTGTCACGCAATGAACGTGAAAATATATATGTTTGTCAATGTTGTTTCTGCTGTACAAATATCTTCCAACTTCAGACATTCAAAATCCCCAACCTCACTAACTTCTTGCCAAGCACACAAAACTCCACATAAAAATACTCAACACAACCTCTCTAGCCTACTGTACAGCATCATGTGTGAGTCCTGAAAACATTCAACACCTTAAAAGGATAAGTTTGTCATTTTGCTACTTAATGTCGAATGGTTCCTTACCCTGAACGTAGTCTATGAGCCAGGATAAACTGTAATGGATAAGGAACCATCAAACATTAAGTTGTAAAATAATGAACTTATTCTTTAAGACCTTTGTAATGTATAGTTCACCAGCCACTTCAAATCCAACTCAGGCCCCAAATTCAATCTACCTTAGATAAAGGAAATCACAATGCAGGTTCACATACTATGTTAACACTGTTGGAATTGTGAGCGGCTAACCAGTTGAAACCTGTTAAAACCGATAAACTTAGCAAGTTGTTAGTCTCAGGGAAATGATTTGATTTGCAATTAGTGTAATTTGGGCCTGGGTTTTCATCTACTGCTACACTGCACTGACTCCAAATTCATCCCTCCTCTACCTCTCTATCACAACTGCAAATCAACACTTTTTTTCCACAGCTAGAAAAAAAAAGAAAAGAAAATGAACAGGAATGGAACAAACTCTTCTGAGTGAGACTTTTCTACCCAGCGGCCTGCTTTCAGATAGTTACATTTCACGGCACAACAAACAAAAGCATCTCTATCAAAAACAAAGACAATAATCCAATAAAAACAACCACAATGAAAAACAACAACAAATGACGTGAAGAGATAATCACAATGGATATCCTGTTGCAATTTAGCAACTGTCTGGATAACAGTTTGTGTAGTTGGCGTGTGTGTTGTAAAATACATCCGACGATAAGAAGACAAATGAAATACAATAATAGAATACAATCAGTTTTTTTTTTGAAGGAAGGATGGTTATATCTCCTAACTTAATAAAAACAACGAAACCCCTAACTCCATATTTAAAGATAAAAACATGGATAGAGATACAGA
Source organism: Oncorhynchus tshawytscha (assembly GCF_018296145.1). Taxonomy (NCBI): domain Eukaryota; kingdom Metazoa; phylum Chordata; class Actinopteri; order Salmoniformes; family Salmonidae; genus Oncorhynchus; species Oncorhynchus tshawytscha. The sequence continues at coordinate 18,910,426 of NC_056443.1, forward strand.
GATTAAAATCTAAATTGAAGTGTGGTCTCTGATCAATCCTTACTTAATATCAGATAAGTGACACGTTTTTACCCCATTTAGTGAACATATCAGAATACTTCAAAAATACAAAAACAAACAATACATTGGCATAAAATAAATTAATCCATTACGAAACCAACATATTGATATAAATTCATCATATATATGTACAACCTAATCCCCCCCCAAAATTGAAAAGTAAACATAGGAAAATTAACTACTGTAAAATCCCTTCCATCATAACTTCAGTATGTTGAATGTAAACGAAGGGATAAAGGGAAAAGTCAAACTCCTGTAGCTTGAATAGTTTGAATTTGAATTGTAGTTTGATGAGCTCTCTATAACGGTTAGCTTTGTCTTACGTCTTAAAATGATCATTAATTTTAGGTCTATTGTATGTCTTGGTTATATTGTTACATATATATTTGTCATATAGGCTATGTTTATTTTTTACTTAGATTTGATTATTTTTCTAATACACATTTTTTTGCAGCATTCTTTTGTAACTTGATATGTAATTGGTACACGGAATTCCAAATTGACATCATTTGTGAGTGATATGTTGTTATTATTTGTGCCAATGGCCACATAAAAAGCACAGCGATGTCATACACGTGACTTCTAACCAATAAGAAATATATCAAACCCACACCGAGCGCCATGGGTTGGACCCTATTTAGAGTTTTACCATAGATATAGAAAACTCGAAAGATAGGCTGATTCATGGGGGGGGTCTGAGGAAGACAAAGGGTAAAAGGGGGGAGAGAGAGAAAAAGGGTATGAAAAGGGGTTTTCATTACACCTTTTCACAGGAAAAGGGGTTTGCATTCTTAGTAACGAATATGGCAACTTCCTCATCGCTTGAATGATTTTTCTGGGTGTGAGTTGGAATATAGAATTATGTATATACAGTAGCTGCAACCAAACAAACATGGATAACCAAATACATATGTGTTTAGACATGAGAATAATTTGAATGTTGTAAAGTGAAGGTTGATCCTTATTGGTATCTGGCCATTGATTTGTATTATGAGTGTTTGTGTGTGTATGTGTGTAAGGTTTATCCATTTCTCTACTGATATTCTACCACACAAATGCTAACATGACACAGTCCATGACCTATAATGGAGTTCTGACTTGAAAAAATGGTCACTTGTACACAAACACCGAGATTCACAATTCCCTACATACTGTAAGCATGAAAAAACAACAACAACAACACGCAAGACAAAAACAAACAAGAAAACACCTCCCTTGCGATCCTCATAAGAATCTACACCAAAGAATTGATCAAAAAAACTAAAAACAATTCCCCCCCCAAAGTTTTACAGTAAGGACAATTCCTATGTTTATCTCCAGAACTCTGTAAGTGGTTAGTGCGATAGTAGGCCTAAGAGGATCTACAATGGTCGTCTGATGCAAGCTCCCCAGCAAGACGAGCACCTACCTACCTACCTACCTACCCTGTCGACCAGCACCCACAGATCATAGCGGTTAAGTACAACTGAGTGCCGTTGCCTGCAATACTGTACTCCTTCTCCCTAGCAACAGATCCAGGATCAGGTTAACCCAACCCTGATTATAACCATACTTTAATGCTGCCCCTAGCAACATATCTCGGATCAAATAACACATTTCAGCACAGGGTTTGTTAGCAGCAGCCACCGCTAACAAATAAAGTTAAATGCATAGGATACAAATCAGTTCCAACACTACGATAAACGGCGAGCTTTACAAAAACAGATCACAAAATCTGCGATCGAAATAAAAGGCTTGGTCATTGGCACTGGGGGGAGGGAAAGAGGGAATGGGGGGAGAGGTGAGGGTAGGGGTTATAGGAGAGAAAAGTGTTTTTGTTTGTTTGTTTTTTTCAGAGAAAGTGGTGGCCATTGTGCTGTGACTATACAATTATAGAAAGGTCTGTGTGTAAGTCTTTCTGAGCTCTTAGGACATCAGAAAAGGTTCCATTTGGCTCAAGAAACCCCGGGAGCCTTAAGCTCACACACAGGTGATCACTGTCCCTGCCTAGACCCTTTAGTTTAGCAGACATCTACACGGACCACTCGCGAAGTGCTCAGCAAACTTACAATATAGTCCACTTCTTTACGCGTGAGACTGAACTTGATGTGTGCGCCAGTGGAGGTTGCTGAGGGGAGGACGGCTCATGATAATGTCTGGAACGGAGTATAATGGAGTCAACGTGTTTGATGCCATTCCATTTACTCCAATCTGGCCATTTTTATGAGTCGTCCTCCCTTCAGCAAGTCTCCACTGGTGTGCGGGTGCAACCACACTTCAACACATACATTTTCACATTTGACACATTAGTTGTCACATACACCAATTCTGCTAAGGCTTCTTCGCAGGGATGAAACACAGTGTAAATATACGTAAATGAGTAATTATTTCATTTGAATCAACAGTCTTGATTTTTTATTTTTATTGATGTACAATGGCTGAGACAGCTCAAAATGTGTTAGGGATTAGGGATGAGATTATTCAGAGTGCAGTTGACTGTTGTGTGTTTATTGATGACTCATGCAGTATTTGGGCATTTCACAAAGGCGATTATGAGCAATTGACTGTATATCATTGATTTATATATTCTACTTTGTTTTCATGATATTGAGCCTGTTTTTTTTCTTTCTGCCATTTTGTTCTTTCCTTACATTTCCTTTCAGAAGCAGTCGTCTTCCCTGCTCTGTGATTGGTCAGTTGTTTTACGTCCTGAAAAACTATTCGGCTGGAATTCCGAGTGGCATTGTCTGAGCAGAAAGACAAATGTTTCTATATTTTGAAGATGGGACGACAAACGGAAAGTTGCCCACACCGACATTGCTTTCCTCTTACCGAAACATTTTGACTTACGTCGGTCCTTTTCTGTGATTTTGATACAGAACGTTCATGTAGATTGTTCTAAAACCATTATTGTGTCAACTGTAATAGCCTATACATTATGTTGATTCCTACTTAGGAAAGTTTGCCCTGTCCCTGTTTCGTTTTGTCGGCTGCTGACTCTCACTCCATCTCCCCACTGTTTGCGCACAGAGGAGGAAGAAATGCATTCGGAGAAGCACAATCATATGTTGCTCAAAAGGCTATCGCGAGAAAAACAAGCAACTACTGTTATTTTAGTTACAGAGAGGAGAGTCACAGCTTTCTGTGAGTATATCATGTACCTCTTAACAATGAGTTCACGGCCCTACTTTACAACCGCAGTAGGCTGTAGTAAGTATGGTTTTGATGCACCCGCGTAGCGGAGCCGAGTGCGCCATTTGCAGTGAATAGGCTTTACATCAAGTAGCCTAGTCTAGCGCTGGAAAGGTTTTTGTAGAACATTAGCCTGCATTTACTGATAGATTAATCAATTAGCCTCCATGGTTAAGTTCCCACTTCCTCAGGTGGTGAATAATAGTTTATACGCCAATATGCACATAGATATCGGCAAATTCTCTGAAGAGCCAATAATCTATCGGATAATTCTGGATCCTATTTTGACAGGTTGCACATCAAAATATCCATCCTGCATTTCCTTGATATGTTAGATGAAATAGCTTACTTTTTTAATCATAGGCTACCATCTCAGGTGTCTGACTTGGCACTGGAGAAAATTGTCTAGAGGCCCTGCCACTAAAGTAAAGTAACTGTCCAATAAACATTTTTGTTGCTGTTGTTATCGAGTAAAATAGTTACGTTTATAGGTAAACCTTATTGTAAAAGCGTATGATAAAACATATACAAAAATATTATATTGATCAACACCACATGAAGCACTATATTAACTATATAAAAAAAACATTTAAATATATTTTATAAGGATATAAAATATATTGTTCACTTTTTTTCACATCATATAGTTCATATACTGCTTCATAAAGTGTTTTAAGTTGATCAATATAATAATTTTGTATACGTTTTTACAATAAGGTATCTTTTTATAATAAGATTTCGCAGCAAAGGAGCATTAAATCTCTGTGTAAAATCGCAATGAGGGTAAATAAGTGTGACTGTTTAAGCGATAACATTTGATTAACGTTGAATTACCGAATACATAAACTTAATATCATAACCTTTTCTTCTTCGATAATTCCATGCTATGGCTGGTCTAAAGGCAAATATTGGCTTTTTTTTTTAAGACTATCTAACAAAATACTTTTTAAAATCCAATGATCTGATGTCATCCGAGTTTTGAATAAAGGGAATATGACACCTGTATTATAGGCGTCTTCTTGCTCAACTCTGATAAAGCAATGCATAATGCTAAGTTCTAACTTCCACTTAAGTCACATTTTCACTTAGTATCCCAATGCATGACTAAGTGAACATTGGACTGAAGTTAGGATTTGCCCCTTAGTGATATAGCAATTCAAGTGCACTGCAAGATTGACTGAATAATATGTTTGCACATCTACAGTATGTAACTAATGACAACAGGTTCATTCTAATGACCCAACACAGGAGATGTAACTACTGGATCTGATATAATGGTGCTTTTCCTGCAACATCTAGGTCGAACTGGAACGGTTCACTCACTCACTCACTCACTCACTCACTCACTCACTCACTCACTCACTCACTCACTCACTCACACTCACACTCACACACACACACACACACACACACACACACACACACACACACACACACACACACACACACACACACACACACACACACACGTACACACACACACACGTACACACGTTTTCTCAAAACAGTGTTACAGGAACACAAACTAACCCACACTTCTTTTAACAAAGAGGGCTAGGATTTTAGCTTTGGCTCTGTCTTTCTTTCTTTCTCTTTTTTGTTCTCTCCATCTTTCTCTCATCTTGAGCTCGTCTCCTCCTCCTCCTTCAGTCAGGGAAGAGGCGATCGCGGCAGACGTGGCAGCAAAGCATCGTGGCGATCTGATTGGTTAATTGGAGAGGGGCTGCTAGTCTCTGTGTCATGTGGTGTCTGTTAGTAGAACGGGGGTGAGGGGGGTCGAGATGGTTGGAGTGCCAGGGGTCAAAGTGCAAAGGTCAGGGGTGATGACCTCACACTTTTTTAGGGGGAGGGGCCAACTTGATGATCTCGTCTTCAGAGGGTTGGCGAATGATATCTGAGGAGAGAGAAAGAGAAAGAAAAAAGGGTCTCAGTAAAAGTTGAATGTTTTTTGGCAGAGGGAATGCGTGTGTGCTTGGTGTCACACACACACACACACACACACACACACACACACACACACACACACGCACACACACATACACACGCACACACACCTTTGTATTTCTTGGCAGAGGGGATGCGTGTGAGCTTGGTGTCGATCTCGTCGTCCTCAGAGATCTTGAGTACGGTGGTGCGATACTCAATGACCCGGGTCAGCAGGTCTGGTCGTCGTGAGATCTCAAAGATGTGCTCGATGTACGACAGGTTATCTATAAAAAGGGCAACATCGGGTGATATTTTTGAGGTGCAAAACAGCAAAGACCTGTGCAAGAATACTATTTGTAATATGAAAGGGATTCAATTTGAAGCGTTATAAGATCTTCGCTCGTTTGCGCCATGAAACAACCCTCCATCCCTCCCTCTCCTCCGTCCCCTTCCTCTCTCTCTCTGCGTCTCTCACACTGTGCCAGTTTGTCATTCTTCTCCTGGTCACTCTCCACTCCTAGAGCCCTATGAAAATCGGTGTTGTGGAGAACGTTGACGGAATCCCATTGAAACGGAATTCAACCATGTTCCAAAATGTATTGACCTTAGTAGGAAATCAACTACATGTATTGAACTTGTTTGAAAATGTATGAATTCACCCAAGTAAATCATAAGACATGAACAAAATGCATCAGTGGTTCGTAGTTTCCTGCAACTTCCCGAAAGGGCACAGGAACGCCGAAGTCTGTGTGCATGTGTGCGGTGCACTCATATACTTTGTGTAGCCGCTAGCGATGATGATGCTAATGATAACATCTTCTGGTAGAGATGAAAAGGTTTCCCAAAAAACCTTCTCAATTAAACTACAATTTAGCCTTATGCCTATCTGGCAGAATGATATCAGGATTATTTGCATCAATCCTGTGGCCATTTGTTTAGCAAACTCTGCAATCATGTGAACACTACAGAAGCTTTACTAACAAAACAACGGTCTCTGGCTGGTGTGCACATGAATTAAAGGGTAACTACACCCCAAAATCTAAATTCCTTCGATTTCCTGGTGTGGTTTAAGCATTGTTGTGGAGTTAAACTAAACGGAATCAGGCAAAAAATACAACAGATTTTATAGGGCCCTACACTCCCCTCCATCTCTCCCTCCCTCCCTCCCTTCCTCCTCCTCCTCCTCCCTTCCTTTCCCAAATGTTGATCTGGGAAACCTGGAAAATTCTCCCTCTCTCACCCTGTGCCAGCTTTTCGTTTTTCTCCAGGTAGTTGAACCACTCCTTGGAGGAGGTGATTGTGTTGCTCTGGTCCTCTGTGATGTCCTCCTTGCAGGCTGACTTGAGTTGGTCCAAGTCCTCGTTGGTGATGTTCTCAGACAGGTCACTGAGCAAAGAGCTGTACTCCGACATGGTCTGAGGGAGGGAGGAGAAGGGAGGGCAGGAAGGCAAAGAGAGAAGAGAGAGAGAGCTGTTAGCTAATTTTGAAACAGTGAACCTTAAACACATACTTTGCATCAAAGCATGAGCGTGTGGCTATATTTCTTTAGTGTGTAAATCTTCTTTTCTCTAGACATTACCCCTAACCACTGTCCTACAGCCAGTTGTATTTCCAACTCCCTTAAGCTTTGGGTTGTGTAATCTGAGCCTACATCTGTGGTTCGGGGAAACATCTCTCTAGAGAGGGAGCGAGAGAGAAAATGAGAGAAAGAGAGTGAGATAGATAGAGAGAGAGAGAGGGGGAAAGAGAGAGCGAGATAGATATGTAGATAGAGAGAGAGAGAAATAGAAATATGAGAGAGAATGGGAGATAGAGAATAGAAGAGTAAGATAAATGGGGGGCACAGAGTCAGTCCTTCTATTCTATTGGATCTCTCCGGTAAAGTCAGGCAACTCTGTAGATGGGAGGCTGGAACGTGGCTATACTTACTACTAAGCCACACAAACATCAATACACATCAATACACTGTATGCGTCCGTGACTGTTAATATGACAATATTTAGCTGTTGAGTGACACTGTGGTGCCGATGTGACAATGCACCTGATGAGATTAGCCTCTTTGTGAAAGAGTGTATTTGATGTGGGTGATCGAGTTTTGAGTAGCAGTGTGACAGTAACTGAGAGTTTTTCAAGTGTTTCCTGTGTGTGAGTGTGTGTGTGTACTGTATGTGTTGTGTGTGTGCTCTTGTACAATGGCATCTACCTACAATAAAACTGCACACTGCACACACATACAGCTGTCTTGCCTTGAAAAGGAGAAGAAGAATTATTGGTGGATCTCTCCGAACGCGACTTGTGTGTGTGTGTGTGTGTGTGTGCATATGTGTATCAGAGGAGGCTGGTGAGCGGAGCTATAGGAGGACGGGCCCATTGTAATGGCTGGACTGGAATAAATGGAACGGTATCAAACACATCAAACATATGGAAACCAGCGGTTTGACTCCGTTCCATCAATTCCATTCCAGCCATTACAATGAGCCCTTCCTCCTACAGCTCCTCCCACCAGCTCCTCTGATGTGTATGTATGATTAACAAGGCTCAGGCATGACCTAAATACTAGAAGTGCCATACTCTCTTCTACCAGGAGAGGGCAGTGATCCATATACAGACCCAATGGTGTGTGTGTGTGCGCGCATCAGCGTCCTGACAGACACTGTTATGCGGTCAGTTTGTGTCATTTTCCCTTAAATGATGAAGGTTATGATAGGGTGTGGGTGAAATGAACCTAGATCTGTGACTAAGGGAGAGCAATATAACAACAGTGTGTTTTACTGCCCCCCCCGCACCCCATCCCTCCAGCCACACATAGTCATTACCTCAAATGTCACATTCATCTCCCCTCAATTCAAAGCAGTTTTTAGTCAATAAAGAGAGAGTGTTGCGTGGGAGAATACACTCCTAGCCCTGGGTGAATGGAAAATGGAATGCAGTGCAGGTGTGTGTGTGTGTGTGTGTGTTTGTTCAGATGAGTGTGAGTGGGTGCGTCAATCTGTCTGTCCTCTCTGCCTTTCCCTGTAACCCTAAAGGGTCTCTCTATTGCAACCCAATAAACCAGCCCTGCTTTTGTGTGTGTGGAGAAATACAACACGAGACAGATTATCTATTCTATTACTTTCTAGTCTATTTCTCTCCCCCTTATCTCTCTCTTTTTCTCCCCATCTCACTCGCTGTCTCTACTCTCCATCTCTCTTTCTCTCAATGCCTCCTACCTCCCTCTCCCTCTTTCTTAACCCCCCCTCGTTCTCTAGGACGAGGCTGACACTGCTTCCACACATAGTAGGGCCACTGTCTCCCTCACATTCTCATGAACACAAACATGCTTTTGTCTGCTGCTCTCTGTCTCTCTCCCTCCACCCCTCCCTCTATCCCAGTGTGTGGAGGGTGAAGGTGGGAGAGAACGTCTGCTGGTATCTTCTGTCTCTCAACCTCCCTCTCTCTCTCTCTCTCTCTCACTCCCTCCACCCCTCTATCCCAGTGTAAGGAGGGTGGAAGAACGCCAGCCTAGCCCAGGCAGCCCCTCTCCCTCGTGAGTAAACTCCAAATCTACCCCCTGGCAGCCATCTGGCCTAGCCCCAAGCAAAACGGGTTCCAACAGTATTCAAAGTCATTTCAAATACTTTATATGTGCTTCATTGAGCTTAACTGGCTTCATGGACCAAGAGAATAGTCTCAAATCTGTAATCCCCACCCATCTGACACTAGGCAGGCAAGAGCAAAGTTATTGGAGTTTTGGAAAAGATTCTAAATAGTATTTGAACCCAGTTCTGGCTGCTCTAGAGCCGAGCACACCATATAGACTGTTCCTTTGACTAAAGAGCAATGCCACTGTGCTATTATCCACCTCGCCAACAAGACCTACTGTTCTCACACATACAGTTGAAGTCGGATGTTTACATACACCTTAGCCAATTACATTTAAACTCAGTTTTTCACAATTCCTGACATTTAATCCGAGTAACAATTCCCTGTCTTAGGTCAGTTAAGATCACCACTTTATTTTAAGAATGTGAAATGTCAGAATAATAGTAGAGATAATGATTTATTTCAGATTTTATTTCTTTCATCACATTCTCAGTGGGTCAGATGTTTACATACACTCATTAGTATTACATACATACATTAGTATGTATGTGGCGTCTATGTATTACATACATACATTAGTATTTGGTAGCATTGCCTTTAAATTGTTTAACTTTGGTCAAACGTTTTGGGTAGCCTTCCACCAGCTTCCCATAATAAGTTGGGTGAATTTTGGCCCATTCCTCCTGACAGAGCTGGTGTAACTGTCAGGTTTGTCGGCCTCCTTGCTCGCACACGCTTTTTCAGTTCTGCCCACAAATTTTCTATAGGATTGAGGTTAGGGCTTTGTGACGGCCACTCCAATACCTTGACTTTGTTGTCCTAAAGCCATTTTTCCACACCTTTGGAAGTATGCTTGGGGTCATTGTCCATTTGGAAGACCCATTTGCGACCAAGCTTTAACTTCCTGACTGATGTCTTGAGATGTTGCTTCAATATATCCACATCATTTTCCACCCTCATGATGCCATCTATTTTGTGAAGTGCACCAATCCCTCGTGCAGCAAAGCACCCTCACAACATGATGCATGGTGCAGCAAAGCACCCTCACAACCCCGTGCTTCACGGTTGGGATGGTGTTCTTTGGCTTGCAAGTCTCCCCCTTTTTCCTCCAAACATAAAGATGGTCATTATGGCTGAACAGTTCTATTTTTGTTTCATCAGACCAGAGGACATTTCTCCAAAAAGTACGATCTTTGTCCCTATGTGCAGTTGCAAACCGTAGTCTGGCTTTTTTATGGCGGTTTTGGAGCAGTGGCTTCTTCCTTGCGGAGCGGCCTTTCAGGTTATGTCGATATAGGACTCGTTTTACTGTGGATATAGATACGTTTGTACTGGTTTCCTCCAGCATCTTCACAAGGTCCTTTGCTGTTGTTCTGGGATTGATTTGCACATTTCGCACCAAAGTGTGGTTCATCTCTAGGAGACAGAACACGTCTCCTTCCTGAGCGGTATGACGGCTGCATGGTCTCATGGTGTTTATACTTGCGTACTATTGTTTGTGCGTGGTACCTTCATGCGTTTGGAAATTGCTCCCAAGGATGAACCAGACGTGTGGAGGTCTAGAATTTTTTTTCTGAGGTCTTGGCTGATTTCTTTTGATTTTCCCATCATGTCAAGCAAAGAGGCACTGAGTTTGAAGGTAGGCCTTGAAATACATCCACGGGTACACCTCCAATTGACTCAAATGATTAGCCTATCAGAAGCTTCTAAAGCCATGACATAATTTTCTGGAATTTTCCAAGCTGTTTAAAGGCACAATCAACTTAGTGTATGTAAACTTCTGATCCACTGGAATTGTGATACAGTGAATTATAAGTGAAATAATCTGTCTGTAAACAGTTGTTGGAAAAATTACATGTGTCATGCACAAAGTAGATGTCCTAACTGACTTGCCAAAACTATAGTTTGTTAACAAGAAATGTGTGGAGTTGTTGAAAACTATTTTTAATGACTACAACCTAAGTGTATGTAAACTTCCGACTTCAACTGTACATGTGTGCAAACACACAGGCAGGCACGCAGACACACGCTGTCAAGCACACACACACATACACACACACACACATACAATTGTCATCGAGCTGAAGGATACAGCGGCCAAACTATGAGGGTAAAAACATGCCTCACACGCCTATTGAGCCATATTTCTCACTGTGAGCCATGCAAGAGGGGGTAAAGTGAGAGCGATTGAGTATTCTCCTCTCTCGGTCCCCCGTTCTCTTTCTCTCTGACTCCCCTCCCCCTCACTTTCCCTTTCTTTCGCTCTCTCTCTCTAGCACCATCCCTCTATTCCAATAGCTACTCGACCTTTGGATGCCTATTTTCTATTGCTGGGTGAGTGAGGGGTGTGCTCGTCAAATAGAACTAAGGGACCTGTATGGTTCATTTGTGTGTGTGAATTTGTGTGTGTGTGTCTGAGTGGGGGGCCCGTCACTGTCTGGCTAAACAGGCGGCACCATACACACCGACACAGACACTACACTGTTGTAAGAATAATCACCAACCTCCCCTTTATTGCCCACACACACATGCACACACACACCACTACTACTACCACCACTACCCAAACTCCATTCACTCTTCACACTGCTGAAGTTGCCATGGAGACCAGGCCCTGCTTTGTCTTTCAGCCCGGAGACTGTTTCCTAGCGACCAGGGAAAGTTCCACTCTACCCCAGAAGCTCCTGGTGCGAGAGAAGGAAAAAGAGAGAGAGCGAGAAAGGGCTAGCGGGATAGAGAGACAGAGAAAGAGTAGAGTGTTGAGCTTTTGAATGTGACAACATGGTGCCAATGTGACAATGTCTGACTAATGTCAACACAGACTAACACACAGGCTCACTGTTTGACAGCTCCATGACAAATATATTTTTTTACTTAAACCGCACCTGTCAGGACCCGGTTACAAACCCGGGTCTCCGGTGTGAGAAACAGTCACTTAGCAAACTGAGCCACTAATAGTGGGCAGAACCCAGAAGATGAGGCAGACACAGCAGTACTGGAGACAGTGTTTTAATCAAGTAGAAGGAAAGTTCAGGCAAAAATATAAATCCACAACGTCAAAAGTCATTCCAGGAGAACAAAGGTAATCCTCCAAGTCAAAAAGGTAAATCCACAAGGTGGTAGGTACAGCAGAAAAAAGCCTCAAAAGATAATCAAAAATAAATAAACAAGAACAAAAACAGAGTACCACCACAAGAGAGTCCAACTGGAGCAACACATGTTCACAGCATCACTGGGGCTGGGTGCTAACATTCACACACAGAGCAAAGAACTGAGGAAAACTAAGGGTTTAAATACAATCAAGGGAAATGAGGCACAGGTGCAAATGAGGCACAGAGGGATGAGGCACTGGGGGAACCATGTGCTTCAAAGCTTGACCAGGCTAAAATGCGATCTTTACATGTAACCATGACAACCACGTTACAGTGAGCTGCAAAAATCACAAAAATGACAGGGATTTAGGAAGGGAATAAAATACCTCCATTTCTCTCTCTCGCTCGCTCTCTCTACCGCTATCTCTCCCTCTCAATCGACCTGTGTTATCTCCTTTTGTCTAATCTGCCTCTCTCTCTCACGCTCTCTTTACTCCCGCTTCCTCTGTTATGTGTTGCTCTCTGTCTGCCTCTCTCTCCCCCTTACACTATTTTGCCCCTATTTTGTTTCACAGGGCATGATGACATGGCTCCCTCCCTCCCTCCGTCCTCCCATCTCACTTTCAGTATCTCTATGCCTGCTTTGTTGTCTGTCGTTCTCTTGAATCTCTCACTCACTATTAAACCTCACTTCTCCGGTAACTTTTCGAAACTCAATCCCTCCATGCCAGCCCCACTTTTCCTCTCGACTACAGTGTTACAGTCACCTCGTAAAAATGATTGGCACCCTTGATAAAGATGAGTAAAAAAATACTGTCTCAAATAGATAATATAAATTCTGAGCTATATTGTATGCTCAAAAAACCTGGACAGTTCTATTATGGTATACTAATCAAATTGTTTAGAGAAAGAGATTTTGTTGAACAAGTAATCCTTTTTTATCTCAAAATGTTAGGTGTCAAAATGATTGGCACCGCTGGTTTCAATGCTTTGTGAAACCTCCCTTTGCTAGGATAATGGCACTTAGACTTTTGACAGTATATAATGTTTTTGAGATTGGAGAACACACTGGGAGGAATCTTAGACCATTCCGCCATACAGAATATTTCCAGATCCTTGATATCCTTCAGTGTACACATATGGACTGCCCTCTTCAATTCAAACCACAGGTTTTCAATGGGTTCACGTCCGGAGACTGGCATGGCCATTTTCAAAATGTTTTTGTTGTTGTTGTCAAATCACCATTTCTTTGTGGATTTTAATGTGTGCTTGGAGTCATTGTCCTGCTGGAAGATCCACCTGAGGCCAAGTTTCAGCCTCCAAGCAGAGGCAACCAGGTTTTCGGCTGAAATGTCCTGGTAATGGGTAAAGTTCATGATGCCATTGACCTTAACAAGTGCCCCAGGACCGATGCAAGCAAAACAGTCCCATAACATCAATGATTCATCACCATATGTTATAGTAGTTATGAGGTCCTTTTCTGCATATGCATTGTCCTTTAAATGCCAAAACCCACCGCTGGTTTGCGTGGCCATAGAGCCCTATTTTTTGTCTCATCTGACCATAGCACCGGTTTCAATCCAAGTGCCAATGCCGCTTCGCAAACTCCAGGTGTTTACATTTGTTGTTGTGCTTAACAGGCTTTTTCCCCCTAGCAACTCTTCCAAAGAGCCTATTGGCATGGGGGTGGCGTCTAATTGTAGTTTTGGAATCTTGGTGACCCCAAGATGCCACCAAGTTCTGTTATTCTCCAACTGTGGCCCTTGAATTTTTATTTGCCTCCCGAACCATCTTCCTCAGTATATGTGGGACAAGATACAAATGCGTCCTCTACCAGGCAAGTTTACCACAGTTCCAGTGGTTTTAAACATCTTAATTACTGCCCTAATTGCAGTATTCTTTTTTTGTTGACGTTGAATTTTTTTTATTTTTACCCATTGCCTGATTTATGAAAATCCACAACCATTTGTCTCTTTTCGTTTCCTTGCCTTTCACAATGGTGATGGTAGACAAATGGATTTTTACATGCGTATTACCTCATTTTATATCCCAGTGAAACAGGAAGCCATGGAAGGCAACAATACAGTTCCTTAAAGCGGCAATCAGCAATAGAAACAATAATTAAGCATCCTTCCCACCACATTTCAGTAAAAAGCTGAGGAATGGGGCTGGAAAAATGTAACCACTCTCAAATAAATGTTACAGAGCTATGGGTGCAAGGACTGACCATCCAGGATATTACAATTATAAGTTTAACCATGTCAGGCTATGTATATATATATATATATTTTTTTTTATACACTTACTTTATTTACAAACATTTTAGTAAAACAAGCTTATAAAGTGCATTTGGAAAGTACAACAATCTACACACAATATCCCAGAATGACAAAGCAAAAACAGTTTTGACATTTTGGCACATTTATTAAATCTAAAAAACAGAAATACTTTATTTACAGACCCTTTGCTATGAGACTCAAAATTGAGCTGAGGTGCATCCTGTTTCTATTGATCATGTTGAGATGTTTCTACACATTTTTTGCAAATTTATAAAAAATAAAAAACGGAAATATCACATTTACATAAGTATTCAGATCCTTTACTCGGTCTTCTTGGGTATGACGCTACAAGCTTGGCACACCTGTATTTGGGGATTTTCTCCAATTCTTCTCTGTACATCCTCTGTCAGGTTAGATTGGGATCGTCGCTGCACAGCTTTTTATAGGTCTCTCCTGAGATGTTCAAGTCCGGGCTCTGGCTGGGCCACTCAAGGACATTCAGAGACTTGTTCCGAAGTCACTCCTGCGTTGTCTAGGATGTGTGCTTAGGGTCGTTGTCCTGTTGGAAGGTGAAGCACTCTGGAGCAGGTTTTCATCAAGATTCTCTCTGTACTTTGCTCTGTTCAACTTTACTTTGATCCTGACTACTCTCCCATCCCCACAGCATGATGCTGCCATCACCATGCTTCACCGTAGCGGTGCCTGGTTTCCTCCAGACGTGACACTTGGCATTCATGCCAAAGAGTTCAATCTTGGTTTCATCAGACCAGAAAATCTTGTAGTCTGAGAATCCTTTAGCTGCCCTTTGGCAAACTCCAAGCAAGCTACCAAGCGGACTACAGGTGCCTTTTACTGAGGAGTGGCTTCAGTCTGGACAATCTACCATGAAGACCTGATTGGTGGAGTCCTGCAGAGATGGTTGTCTTCTGAAAGGTTCTACCACCTCCACAGAGGAACACTTGAGCTCTGTCAGAGTGATCATCAGGTTCTTGGTCGCCTCCCTGACCAAGGCCCTTCTCCCCCGATTGCTCAGTTTGGCTGTGCGGCCAGCTCTAGGAAGAGTCTTGGTGGTTCCAAATGTCTTCCATTTAAGAATGATGGAGGCCACTGTGTTCTTGGGGACCTTCAATGCTGCAGAAATGTTTTGGTACCCTTCCCCAGATCTGTGCCTCGACACAATCTTGTCTCAGCGCTCTACGGACAATTCCTTCAACCTCATGGCTTGGTTTTTGCACTGACATGCACTGTCAACTGTCGGACCTTATATAGACAGGTGTGTGCCTTTCCAAATCATGTCCAATCAATTGAATTTACCACAGGTGGACTCCAATCAAGTTGTAGAAACAGCTCAAGGATGATCAATGGAAACAGGATGCACCTGAGCTCAATTTCGAGTCTCATAGCAAAGGGTCTGAATACTAAAAACCTGTTTTAGTTTTGCCATTATTCAGGTATTGTGTGTAGATTTATGAGGAAAAACATGTATTTAATCAATTTTAGAATAAGGTTGTAATGTAACAAAATGTGGAAAAAGTCCAGGGCTGAATACTTTCCAAATGCGCTGTATTTTGGGTTCTGATTAGGTACGACAGTTGAACTAAACTCATGAGGAATTTATAAATTATATTCTTCAAGAATCATTGGGTACATATCATCAATTTATACGTCCAAAAATCGATGTAGCAACTGCTGATTGCCCCTTTAAGCTGAGATGAAAAAGTTAACCATTAATGCAGATTGGATTTTGTTTGATTTTATCGATAAGAATCTTTAGAGGTGCCCATCATTTTGACACCTATCTTTTTAAGATGCAAAATGATGACTTGTTAAACAAAATCTCTTTCTCTGGCCAATTATGTTTGTATAAAATGATATAATTTTCCATATTTTCTGAGCTTACAATATAGCTCAGTATTTGTATGATTTATTTTATACAGTCATGTTCGCTGATGTTTATGAAGGGTGTCAATCATTTTGGAGGTGACTGTAAACTGTCATGTCTTGTGACGCTACCCAAAACAAACACCCACCCCAAAACAAAGACAGGACACAGGAAACGACAGGGGACATCAAGCCTCTCTGCACGGTGTCACAGCACATCTCTGTTCTGTGTTGATGCACCCTGGTGATCCCTGCTGGGCTAACGTCTAACAGACCTACTCCGTCCAAACTACTATGCACCGGACTTGTGGTCAGCTTAAATTAAAATAAGACTATTATTTGGTTATACTACTGTATATTTGGTGTTGGTTTCTGTCAAATCTGATGAATGATTCTTGATTCATGAGTAATTCCTAACTTAGTCTCGGTGTCTAATTCAAATTCATCAGCGGTTTGAGTTGACTTGGGAATCAATTGGGCCATTGCATCCAACTTGGAATTTAAAAAATAACAATACATTATGTCTGAAACTAACAGCGATGCAATATTTCACTGGCTAAGTCTGTCTGTTCTCTGTTCTACAACAATACGGTGTAGCTCTTTCATGCAGTCAAAATACCTAGTGGCCTCATGGGTGGAATGTTATTAATATTTTTCATAATTTCATCATTATTTATTTGTTTACGGTTTTTTATGTCAAAATGTTGTTATACTGGTAGTGTTATACCCAAGAAGATTTGAGGCTGTAATCGCTGCCAAAGGTGCTTCAACAAAGTACTGAGTAAAGGGTCTGAATATTTATGTAAATGTGATATCAGTTTGTGTAGATTGAGGTGGGAAAAAACAAGTTAATCCATTTTAGAATAAGCATGTAACGTAACAAATTGTGGAAAATATCATGTGGTCTGAATACTTTCCGAAAGCACTGTACACCGTCATGTAACACTGGTCATTTTAATAATGTTTACATACCTTTTAACCCACTTTATATGTATATAATGTATTCTAGTCCAGGCCTATCCTATTTAACTATCCTATGTATTGCACTAAATACAGTACTAGTCAAAAGTTTGGACACCTAGTCATTCCAGGGTTTCTCTTTACTTTTACTATTTTCTACATTGTAGAATAATAGTGAATACATCAAAACTATGAAATAACACATATGGAATCATGTAGTAACCAAAAAAGTGTTAAGAAAATCTAAATATAATTTATATTTGAGATTCTTCAAAGTAGCCACCCTTTGCCTTGAGGACAGCTTTGCACACTATTGACATTCTCTCAGCTTCAACTGGAAAGCTTCTGATGAAGGTGATGCTAAGCTAGAGGACTGTTTCGCTAGCACAGACTGAAATGTTCAGGGATTCATTGGATAACATTGAGGAGTTTACCACATCAGTCACCGGCTTCATTAATAAGTGCATCAATGATGTTGTCCCTACAGTGACCGTACGTACATATCCCAACCAGAAGGCATGGATTGCAACAGTTAAAGGGTTGTGTCATACTGCGGCACACCTTGCGTGCTGCCGCAGCATTCTGTGGCACGTCATTTAATTGTCAGCCATTTTTTTCTGTTACTTCAAGTTATTGCTAGTTTGACCACCAGAGGGCATCCTTGAGAAGCATTTGATAGTATTCCGTATTGGCATTACCAGATAATTTAAAACCTTT
This sequence comes from Oncorhynchus tshawytscha, assembly GCF_018296145.1. Lineage (NCBI taxonomy): Eukaryota > Metazoa > Chordata > Actinopteri > Salmoniformes > Salmonidae > Oncorhynchus > Oncorhynchus tshawytscha. The sequence goes on from NC_056443.1 coordinate 18,928,094, forward strand.
TTTGTAATAACATAGTATTTGGGAGTGATTTTAAGAAATTTGGCTCAATTAATTTGATTAATATTATGGTGTTTCTATTCAGAGAAAAACGAAACCCTCTGGGTTTCCGTTAGGATGGAATGGAAAATATGGCGCTGTACAACGTGACGTTGGGAGTAGGCTACAGGATTGGAGGATTCTAAATTGTTTGCCTTCATTAGACAACTTTGTTCCAATATTTCTGTAAATCAGTGATATTTCTTCCCATAGTAATTCGTTATGGATCCATAACTAAATCAACATGGAGTATTTTTATCATTATTTTATTAACAAAATGTGTTTATTTGTTTTATTAGGCTACTGTGCAGTCTACAATACATACTGTAGTAAAACAGGTGGAGGTGGAGTTCCAGAGCTCACATGTGTGCCTGGCATGGATTGGGACTCCATCTCGTTCCTCGCCCTTTTCAATGCGTCATTCTACACCTGACTCTCCGCCAATGCCGCCTGACTCTCCGCTAATGAGTAGTGACTCTTCGCCAAAACCGCCTGGCTCTGGACCAATGCATCAGCTGTCGCCCGTATCTTTGCCCCCAGAGAATGTTTCTCTTCCTGATGGTCTGCCTTCAATGACTCAATCTCGGTCTTCAAAGTTTGAATCTCACCCATGAGCACCTTCATCAGATGAGCAGAATGGTACCGCCCTGAACCCTCTTCGATTACAGTGGCCTACGATAAAAACGGTAGATCAATTAAAAATTAAAAGTGACTCCAACACACAAATGCTGTGTATACATTTTAAGAATTTAGCTTAACTAACCGCTTTCTTGGCAAACATCTGTTTTTTACGGTGTGGCCTGTTGTCCAGCCCTTTGTCCACTGAACTACACGTATGGTTGTCGGCATGGTCGTAAGCTCTGCAAAAACACGTTCACGTTTTTAGTACACAATTCTCTATTTTATTACACAGTATGCCTACACATTGATATACCTTCTTTCTTTAAAAAAAATAAAAACGCTCTGAAACCAAAATACCTTTAGATTTGGTAATCCTGTCAGCTCCGGCTCATTTTCAAGTCCTCTGGTGGTTACAGTCCTAACCCTGGAACGGGTAGCACCATAGAAAGAAGCTGGCTTTGTAACGGTTCTCTTGGGGTGAAGTAGAGGCGGACCAAAACGTAGCGTGATTATATTGATTCATGTTTAATAAACAAAGATAAACAGTACAAAACAATAAACGTGGAAAACCAAAAACAGCCCTGTCTGGTGCAAAACACAGAGACAGGAACAATCACCCGCAAACACACAGTGAAACCCAGGCTACCTAAGTATGATTCTCAATCAGAGACAACTAATGACACTTACCTCTGATTGAGAACCATACTAGGCCGAAACATAGAAATACCCCAAAACATAGAAAAACAAACATAGACTGCCCACCCAACTCACGCCCTGACCATACTAAATAAATACAAAACAAAGGAAATAAAGGTCAGAACGTGACAGTACCCCCCCCCCCAAAGGTGCGGACTCCGGCCGTAAAACCTTAACCTATAGGGGAGGGTCTGGGTGGGCGTCTGTCCGCGGTGGCGGCTCTGGCGCGGGACGCGGACCCCACTTCACCATTGTCTTAGTCCGCCTCATTGTCCGCCTCCGTGGCTTCCTAACCATGGCAACTCTTCTCAATGGACAGAGGGGAGGCAGCTCGGGACAGAGGGGCGGCAGCTTGGGACAGAGTGGCGGCAGCTCGGGACCGAGGGGCGGAAGCTCTTGGCTGAGGGGCAGCGGCTCTGGGCTGAGGGGCTCTGGGCTGAGGGGCTCTGGCGGCTCTGGGCTGAGGGGCTCTGGCGGCCCCTGGCTGACTGGCGGCCCCTGGCTGACTGGCGGCACTGGCGGCCCCTGGCTGACTGGCGGCACTGGCGGCCCCTGGCGGCCCCTGGCTGACTGGCGGCACTGGTGGCCCCTGGCTGACTGGCGGCCCCTGGCTGACTGGCGGCCCCTGGCAGACTGGCGGCACTGGCGGCGCCGGGCAGACGGGTGGCTCAGGCGGCGCCGGGCAGACGGGTAGCTCAGGCGGCGCCGGCAGACTGGCGGCCCGGCGCTGGGCAGACTGGGCTCAGGCGGCGCTGGGCAGACTGGCGGCACAGGCGGCGCTGGGCAGACGGGTGGCTCAGGCGGCGCTGGGCAGACGGGTGGCTCAGGCGGCGCTGGGCAGATGGGGAGCTGGCTCAGACGGAAGCTCCAGCAATGCTGGAGAGGGGCTGGCTGGACTGAGGCTCTGGCGCTGGACTGAGGGGCGGGAGCTCTGGTAGCGCCCGAACAGGCGGGAGACTGGCTGCGCTGGAGAGGAGGAAGGGTCTGGCAGCGCTGGAGAAGCGGGAGACTCCGACAGCGCTGGAGAGGAAGGCTCCGGCAGCGCTGGACAGGCGGGAGAGGATGAACCGGAGAGACAGCCTGGTGCGGGGGGCTGCCACCGGAGGGCTGGTGCGTGGAGGTGGTGACGGATAGACCGGACCGTGCAGACGCACTGGAGCTCTTGAGCACCGAGCCTGCCCAACCTTACCCGGTTCAATGGTCCCGGTCGCCCTGCCAGTGCGGCGAGGTGGAATAGCCCGCACTGGGCTATGCAGGCGAACCGGGGACACCGTGCGCAAGGCTGGTGCCATGTAAGCCGGCCCAAGGAGACGCACTGGAGACCAGATGCGTAGAGCCGGCTTCATGGCACTTGGCTCGATGCCCACTCTAGCCCGGCCGATACGCGGAGCTGGAATGTACCGCACCGGGCTATGCACCCGCACTGGGGACACCGTGCGCTTCACAGCATAACACGGTGCCTGCCTGGTCTCTCCAGCCCCCCGGTAAGCACAGGAAGTTGGCGCAGGTCTCCTACCTGGCTTCACCACACTTCCTGTGTGCCCTGTGTGAAATTTTTGGGGCTGACTCTCGGGCTTTCATCCACCCCGCCGTGCTGCCTCCTCATACCAGCGCCTCTCCGCCTTCGCCGCCTCCAGCTCTTCTTTGGGGCGGCGATATTCTCCAGGCTGTGCCCAGGGTCCTTTACCATCCAACTCATCCTCCCATGTCCATTCCTCTTTTCGCTGCTGTTGCTGTTGCCCGTTACCACGCCGCTTGGTCCTGTTGTGGTGGGTGATTCTGTAACGGTTCTCTTGGGGTGAAGTAGAGGCGGACCAAAACGCAGCGTGATTATATTGATTCATGTTTAATAAACAAAGATAAACACGAACACTACAAAACAATAAACGTGGAAAACCAAAAACAGCCCTGTCTGGTGCAAAACACAGAGACAGGAACAAGCACCCACAAACACACAGTGAAACCCAGGCTACCTAAGTATGATTCTCAATCAGAGACAACTAATGACACCTGCCTCTGATTGAGAACCATACAAGGCCGAAACATAGAAATACCCCAAAACATAGAAAAACAAACATAGACTGCCCACCCAACTCACGCGCTGACCATACTAAATAAATACAAAACAAAGGAAATAAAGGTCAGAACGTGACAGGCTTGATGAAAACGATGTCCATTTCGTCTCTTTGGTCGCAATGTCATTTCTTTTAGAATAACAGCTCGTTTTTGAATGGTAACTGGTTTAAGGGTTTTGGGCGGGGTGAGGTAAGGAGGAAACATCACTCTAATTACAGTCAGAAGACAGTTGAAGAAACTTGCGTGGACTTATGGAAAGGCAAGGTAAGAAATGTTTTATATATATATATATATATATATATATTTTTTTTTAAATGATCAGAACATTAACCATGTGTGTTCGCTTGTTTTGTAGTGTTCTGTAGTTTCGACCCAATGATTTGTCTGACAAAACAAAGAACTTTGCGTCCTGCAAGCCAGGGCATGGATCAAAGCTGGCGAGACATTCGATAATGTCATCTTCACAGACTAATCAACCGTGGCCGTTGAGCAATTTGCTCAAAATTGCTACAGAAAAAAAGGAAGATCAAGGAAGCCGAGTCCCAAGCATCAGCTCAAACTCAATGTGTGGGTGGCAATTTCTCGCCAGGGACCAGGCCCATATTTGATTTTTGATGGTAAGTTTGGCTATTTACAAAGCAAAAGGTACATCAAATATTGTAGCCTACACCTCACGGACTGTTATGTGTTCCACAATAATTCACTCTTGCCTCCTTTTTCAGGTATCATGGGTTGAGATTTCTTTGTAATCAACAAGAGATATGCTGGACCCTATGTCAGAGAGGTGTTTCTGGGTACATATCGGTAGGATTTTAGCAATATTTTGTTAGGTTTAGGCCTATTTACATGTATATTTATATTATTTTACCTAATTTTGGTTGTTAGGCTAAATGTATTTTTTTCGTCTCCAATTGCAGACAATGACCCAAAACACACTGCCGCCCGGGTTTGCATTGCAAATGAGGGCATAAACTGGGTCAAGACGCCAGCGGAGTTTGTAGACCTTTATGTAGTAATATAAAGGTTAAATACAAATAAATAAATAAATAAAAGACTTACAACACCTTTGGTAGGTCTACAGTATATCTAAACATATTTTATTCATCTCTACATGTAGGTTTCCTGATTTAAACCAGATCGAACTTGTTTGGCATCAACTGAAAACATTCGTCAGTAACTCTGCCAATACGACAAGCACAGGTGAACTGGTCAAGGCCATCGAGATGTTTTGGCTTGAGAAATGAACGATACAACAAATGCATAGATCATCTCAGCAAGGTTTTACCTGTGGTCGTGGAGCTGGCTGGAAGTGCGACTAAAATGTACTTCATATAAACATCCGCATTTGAATGTCTTTTTTCTCGTTATTTTATTTTATTAACAAAAGCTGTTGTTTTGCTGTTTTGCGTTATAAATGTAACACTTCAGAGTACTTAAGCATCAAATACATTTCAAGTTGAGGGATTTCCCCAACAGTGGTCGGGTTATAAGAAGTATATTGTCCTGCTAATAGGAAACATTTACATGATGGGCAACACCTGCTACAGTTGTGAAAAACAATTGTTTGAAAACCTGTTTTCAAAACGCCTCCAGTTGTCCATCACTTCTGTAAATAAAAACACAGCATCTTGTTTACATTCTTTATTGTGTCACACATCATTTGTATCTACCTTTCCAATTACTTTTAGAGTTTGGGATTTACAAATGTGCACTTTTAATGATCAGTTACATCGTTTTATTTCGAACGTGCAGACTTTTTTTCTTTAAATGATTGTTTTATGTAGGATGCTACATTTTGGACCAGTTGCAATTGTAAGTAGGCCTAATAACAAAAAACCTACTTCTATTAGGCTCAGTTAAGTTATTTTATATAGGTCTAGACTCCGAAGAAATAGACTCCAATTAAGCCCTCTTGTTGTTTGTAAAGTCCAATTATAATGAAGATTATTATTGAAATGAATTGGTGTAGGTTTGTTGGTGTGTTGGTGTGCAACACTTGCATAACAAGTTAGCTATATTTTCAGCACCAGCCCCTGTTCACCTCCTATTGATTGCGCTGCAGTAGCCGGCAGTTTATTTTATTTTATTTAACCTTTATTTAACTAGGCAAGTCAGGGAAGAACAAATTCTTATTTACAATGAAGGCCTACCCTGGCCAAACCCGGATGACGCTGGGCCACTTGAGCGCCGCCCTATGGCTCACAGTCGGATGTGATACAGCCTGAATTCGAACAAGGGACTGTACTAAAGCCTCTTGCACCGAGATGCAGTATATATATATTTTTTGTTGTTGTTGAGAACATTAACCATGTGTAGGTAGATACGTGTGTAGGTAGATACGTGTGTAGGTAGATACGTGTGTAGGTAGATACGTGTGTAGGTAGATACGTGTGTAGGTAGATACGTGTGTAGGTAGATGTGGAAAGATAGATGCAAATGATTTGTTGCAAGTTGGGGAGGAGAGGGTGGGTTCACACCTAGCTCAAGTTGGGGAGGGGGGTTCACACCTAGCTTGTTTATTAGAAAATTCTTTAGTAAAGGTTGAATAGTCTATTGTTCAGCTCATAGCCCATCCTGCTAGCTTGTGAAAAACTAATAATAATACCCCCCCTTTCCACGTTAAAGATTCCAATTGATAAAGTGTTTTTAGCCACAATCGTCCCCAACCCCAATTAATACATTTTAGCACAGTCGATAGTGTGCTGGATTTCGGGCTAGAATGTTGAGGGTTCAAAACCTGCTCCCTGCTTGTTTCATTACATTATTATGTCAGTCTCAAAGCATTAGCCTGGATTGTTACTCCCATCTCGTTCTTCTCTCTCTCTTCCACGTGTCATTCAGCACGCCTGTGGGCGTACTGGCAGGATGTACTGTTTTTTAATTTGTATATATGAATTACAAATCAGCCTTTACTTAAATCATGCTTCTAGTCTGTTGAATCGTTACAATGTGTAGTCATTGATGTCCCAGGAGCATGAGTGGTAAACACTGTTGAAGTGTATATTTGTAATACATTCATGCAGACACAGCATCATTCAAATAATGGAGTTTGATACACCCGGTATTGGATATGACTGAAAAAAAACCTTGCTAAATAGCGATTTTCGTAAATTAACTTTATGACAAAAAATATGCACAATCGTTTGTCTCTACATTAACTAACATATTCCTCTCAATTGTAAATGTTTTGCTTGACTCGTTATGATGCTATAATTACTTACATTAGCTTCCCCCGTAATGTTTTGTCAGCCATCATTGCTGAAGAAAGTCACACCACTCGATATGATTGGTCATATAAAAACCTTGGGACCCAAATGCATAGTGAGGGCTCTAACTCCCCCTTGTGGTGGTCTGGAGCAATGAAGCCGTGACGCTGGGTACATCAAAATCCCGCGGTTTAAGCTCACAACTTTTAAAGGAGGAACCACTGTACCAGACAAGCTAAATTCCTTCTATACTGGCTTTTAGGCAAGCAACACTGAAACATGCATGAGAGTACCAGCTGTTCTGAACGACTGTGTGATCTCGCTCTCCATAGCCTATGTGAGTGAGACCATTAAACAGGTTAACATTCACACGGCCGCGGGGCCAGACGGATTACCAGGACATGTACTCAGAGCAAGCGCTGACCAGCTGGCAAGAGTCTTCACTGACATTTTCAACCTCTCCCTGACCCAGTCTGTAATACATACATGTTTCAAGCTGAACACCATAGTCCCTGTGTCCAAGAACGCCAAGGTATCCTGTCTAAATGACTATCTGTAGCCTTGAAATGCTTTGAAAGGCTGGTCATGGCTCACATCAACACCATCATCCTAGACACACTGGAGCAGCTCCAATTCACATACTGCCCCAACAGATCCACAGATGATGCAATATCTATTGCACTACATACAGCCCTCTGCCACCTGGGCAAGAGAAACACCTATGTGAGAATGCTGTTTATTGACTATAGCTTAGCGTTCAACACCATAGTTCCCTCCAAGCTCATCACTAAGCTCAGGACCGTGGGACTGAACACCTCCCTCTGCAGTTGGATTCTGGACATCCTGACAGGCCACCCCCAGGTGGTGAGGGTAGGCAACAACACATCTGCCATGCTGACCCTCAACACGGGGGTCCCTCAGGGGTGTGTGCTTAGTACCCGCCTGTACTCCCTGTTAACTAACAACTTCGTGGTCTCGCACAACGCCAACATCATCATTAAGTTTGCTGACGACATGACGTGCTTGGCCTGATCACAGACGACATTGAGAGTCAAATAAAGGTTAAATAAAAATTATTTAAAAAGGTTTGGCATGGGCCCTCAGATCCTCAAAAAGTTCTACAGCTGCACCATTGAGAGAATCTGGCTTCATCACCGCTTAGTATGGCAACTGCTCGGCATCCGACTGCAAGGCCCTACAGAGGGTAGTATGTGCGGCCCAGTACATCTCTGGGGCCGAACTCCCTGTCATTCAGGACTTCTTTAGCAGGCAGTGTCAGAGGGAGGCCCTAAAATTGTCAAAGATTACAGCCACCCAAGTCATAGACTGTTTTCTCTGCTACCGCACGGCAAGCGGTACCGATGCACCAAGTCTGGAACCAACAGGACGCTGAACACCCCTAAGCCATAAGGCTGCTAAATAGTTATTCCGGTAGCTATTGGTTAACTATTTAACTATCTTCATTGACCATTTTTGCACGAACTATTTTGACTCATCTCATACGCTGCTGTTGATTATCTATCTTGTTGCCTAGTCACGTTATACTTACATCTACCTCAATTACTTCGTACCCTTGCACATCGACTCGGTACTGGTACCCTGAGAATATAGCTAAATTATTGTTACTCATTGTGTATTTATTCCCTGTGTTATTATTTTTATATAATTTCTCCTTTGTTTTCTCTATATTGTTGGGAAGGGCCCGTAAGTAAGCATTTCACTGTAAGTCTACACCTGTTGTTTACGAAGCATGTGACAAATACAATTTGATTTGAATTAAGCATAGCATTGTCATATGAATGCATGCATGCGCCCACCCGCACACCAAATTAAGATGCGATCTCACCACAGGTGAAACACCACCCTTCAGGGCACGCCACCCCCCTCTCCTCTCCTCCTTTCCTCTCTTTCTCCACACGTTTAAAGAAAAAATCTCTCCCACATCTATAGCCTCTGACACTCTCTACCTCCCTCACATTCTCCCTGCCTTCCAACCGCCTCTACTCTCCTCCTCTCCTCCTTTCCTCCACTCCAACTCTGATCATCTCTCCCTCTCTCCCATCCATCCCTGCCTTTCAACTGCCTTCCTGCTCAGCGACAGGATTTAAAGCTCCATCCAACCAGTCTTTAAAAACAATATGTTCCCTTTCCCTCCAAACCCATTTCCCCTACAGTAGGACTGTGTTCGGGGAATAAAGAAGGCGTTAGGGAGAGAGAGGGAGAGAGAGAGAGAGAGAGAGTGTATTTGGCCATGCAAACTGCTGTGTAACCACTGAGCCAGTGTGTGTGCTGTCAGCTAGCATCAGTGTAAAAAGATTGTCGGCAGTAGGACGGGCATGTGTGGAGAAAAGAGAGGGATGAGAGAGAGAAAGAGACAAAGAGAGAGAGAGAGGGAGGAGTGAGAGAAACGCACGGAGAGAGAGAAAGAGAGCGCGTGGGGAGAGAGGAGAAAAGGAAAAGGGAGAAGAGACAGATAAAGAAAAGAGAGAGACTGGCCCCCCTGAGTGTAAATACCGGCCAGCACATAGGCATGGGTAGAAGAGAGGAAGAGGGAGTTGAGGAGAAAGGGAGTGGCTGAAAGCAGAGAGAGTGAACACTAATCTGGAGAGAGACGAAGCATAGCAAAGTGCCCGGGAATGTAGGCCACTGGCCCATTTCCTCATTCAAGGGAAAGAATTGGCTATGTACAGTATGTATATTTGTATGTGTCTGTGTCTGTGTGTGTATAAATAGTTGTCTTATTTTTAATATGTACAGTACATCGTTATTGTAACTATGGTGGAGAAATGACAAGATTACGTTATAATGCTGTAATTGCATCAAATGGTTGTTTTATGCAACAGAATAAGGAGTTGTTAGAACCCTCATCTATGCGTGTTCTACTGAGGATGGGCCTTTGGAAGATTTACAATGTCTTTGGGGATACCGCATTCCAGAGCATGAGATAATGTTTCTGTTCTATACGGTACCAGGGAGAGATGACCCCAGGGCCAGACCTTGGTCTCTACACAAATAGAACTGTTTTTACAGCAGATAGTGTCTACTGTGAATTATAAGTATCCTTCATACAATTCTTAACCTTGGGACCCATTCCATACATCTGTTGTTTGTCATGTAGCCTGAAGGGGGTGTATGTTGGCTATAAAAGACCTTTGTACTTTTGTCTCTGGGCTCTCAACGAATCATCTGAGTGTGATTCGTCGACCAGCCATCATTAACTTAGAGCACTCAATCGATTCACTTTATATGTGTGTGTTGTATTGACCTGCTCCCTTATTAATAAGTAAATAAAGATTTAGTTTAAGTATAACTCTGACTTGTGTGATAAGTTTGTCTCTCCTCATTTGATAGTAAGGAAATTAACCACCACATAACGATTATGTTCTTCTCTCTCTACCTCCTGCTGTTCCTGCTTTTTCTCTCTCTACCCCTTCTGTCTAGGTATCTCTTCTCTCTCGCTCTCTATCTTTCTTTGTATCATTTTCTCTCTCCCCCCTTTCTCTATCTCTGTCCTCTTCACTGTTTCCTTTCCTTGACCCTTTCTTCTTTCTTCCTTCCTCTCCCCTTCATAACATTGTCTGGTAATGTGATCTTTGTATCATACACACAACAAAAGGAAACACAAAGGATGTGTCCCAAATGGCACCCTATTCCCTTTGTCGACCAGTATCAAAGGTAGTGCCCTATGTAGGGAATGGGGTGCCACTTGAGACGCAGACAAAGACAGCTGGCCTTCTGATAGTCTAACCTCCCATAGGGCCTTGACAATATCTAAATGTGCCTTTCCTCTCTGAACAGAATGATAGTGAGGGTACACACACACACACACACACGCAGACACTTTGCAACAAAGTTGTAATCAACTGCTTCTCTACCATTCTCCCGAAGGAGAAGAGAAAAACGTGTGTGTCTGTATGCAGTGCTCCATTTGTGTGTGTGTCTGTGTGCGTGGGTGAGGTACATAAATTGGGAGGCCTCCACTGCTGCTCTTTGAAGAGTGAGTTTCTGGAGAACTATCCATCTGGTATTAGCTACTGCAGCTGCATTCCACACCACTGTCTCAGTGGAGAAACACACACACACACACCAGTAAAGGCTGCTGAGGGGAGGATGACTTATAATAATGGCTGGAACAGACCAAATGGAATGGCAACAAACACATGGAAACCACATGTTTGATGTACAGTCGTGGCCAAAAGTTTTGAGAATGACACAAATATTAATTTGAACAAAGTCTGCTGCCTCAGTTTGTATGATGGCAATTTGCATATACTCCAGAATGTTATGAAGAGTGATCAGATGAATTGCAATTAATTGCAAAGTCCCTCTTTGCCATGTACAGTAAATGAACTGAATCCCCCAAAAATATTTCCACTGCATTTCAGCCCTGCCACAAAAGAACCAGCTGACATCATGTCAGTGATTCTCTTGTTAACACATGTGTGCGTGTTGACGAGGACAAGGCTGGAGATCCCTCTGTCATGCTGATTGAGTTTGAATAACAGACTGGAAACTTCAAAAGGAGGGTGGTGCTTGGAATCATTGTTCTTCCTCTGTCAACTATGGTTACCTGCAAGGAAACACGTGCCGTCATCATTGCTTTGCACAAAAGGGCTTCACAGGCAAGGATATTGCTGCCAGTAAGATTGCACCTAAATCAACCATTTATCGGATCATCAAGAACTGTCACGCCCTGGCCATAGAGAGGCTTTTTATTCTCTATTTTGGTTAGGCCAGGGTGTGACTAGGGTGGGCATTCTATGTCCTTTTTTCTATGTTTTGTATTTCTATGTCTTGGCCTGGTATGGCCAATCAGGGACAGCTGTCTATCGTTGTCTCTGAATGAGAACCATACTTACGTACCCTTTTCCCCCACCTATTTTGTGGAAAGTTTTTTTGTTCTTCGTTTTGTCGGCGTCATTTTTAAATAAAGTTCAAATGTATGCTTACCATGCTACACCTTGGTCCAGTCCTTCAGCCAGCCTTGACAAGAACTTCAAGGAGAGCGGTTCAATTGTTGTGAAGAAGGCTTCAGGGCGCCCAAGAAAGTCCAGCAAGCGCCAGGACTGTCTCCTAAAGTTGATTCAGCTGCGGGGTCAGGGAACCATCAGTACAGAGCTTGCTCAGGAATGGCAGCAGGCAGGTGTGAGTGCACCTCCACGCACAGTGAGGCGAAGACTTTTGGAGGATGGCCTGGTGTCAAGAAGGGCAGCAAAGAAGCCACTTCTCTACAGGAACAACATCAGGGACAGACTGATATTCTGCAAAAGGTACAGGGATTGGACTGCTGAGGACTGGGGTAAAGTCATTTTCTCTGATGAATCCCCTTTCCGATTGTTTGGGGAATCCGGAAAAAAGCTTGTCGGGAGAAGACAAGGTGAGCACTACTATCAGTTCTGTGTCATGCCAACAGTAAAGCATCCTGAGACCATTCATGTCTGGGGTTGCTTCTCAGCCAAGGGAGTGGGCTCACTCACAATTTTGCCTAAGAACACAGCCATGAATAAAGAATGGTATCAACACATCCTCTGAGAGCAACTTCTCCCAACAATCCAGGAACAGTTTGGTGGCAAACAATGCCTTCTCCAGCATGATGGAGCACCTTGCCATAAGGCCAAAGTGATAACTAAGTGGCTTGGGGAACAAAACATTGATATTTTGGTTCCATGTCCAGGAAACTCTCCAGACCTTAATCCCATTGAGAACTTGTGGTCAATCCTTAAGAGGTGGGTGGACAAACAAAAACCCACAAATTCTGACAAACTCCAAGCATTGATTATGCAAGAATGGGCTTCCTTCAGTCAGGATGTTGGCCAGAAGTTAATTGACAGCATGCCAGGGCGGATTGCAGAGGTCTTGAAAAAGAAGGGTCAACACTGCAAATATTGACTCCACTGCATCAACCTCATGAAATTGTCAATAAAAGCCTTTGACACTTATGAAATGCTTGTAATTATACTTCAGTATTCCATAGTAACACCTGACAAAAATATCTAAAGTCACTGAAGCAGTAAACTTAGTGGAAATTAACATTTGTGTCATTCTCAAAACTTTTGACCACGACTGTATTTGATACCATTCCACTGATTCCGCTCCAGCCATTACCGTGAGCCCGTCCTCCCCAATTAAGGTGCCACCAACCTTCTGTGACACACACACACACACACACACACACACACACACACACACACACACACACACACACACACACACACACACACACACACACACACACACACACACACACACACACACACACACACAAATGCACACACACATTATAGACCTCATTACTAACAGACACTTCAACCCAGTAGTCAGCACAGTATCTCTGAATCGCCAATCTCAATTCATGGTCTATCTACAGCACCAGTCAAAAGTGTGGACACACCTACTCATTCAAGGGTTTTACTTAATTTGTACTATTTTCTACATTGTAGAATAATAGTGAATACATAATACCACATATGTAATCATGTAGTAACCAAAAAAGTGATAAACAAATCAACATTTATTTTATATTTGAGATTCTTCAAAGTAGCCACCCTTTGCCTTGAGGACAGCTTTGCACACTCTTGGCATTCTCTCAAGCAGCTTCATGAGGTAGACACCTGGAATGCATTTCAATTAACAGGTGCGCCTTGTTAAAATGTAATTTGTGGAATTTCTTTCCTTCTTAATGCATTTGAGCCAATCAGTTGTGTTGTGACAAGGTAGGGGTGGTATACAGAAGATGGCCCTATTTCATAAAAGTCCATATTATGACAAGAACAGGTCAAATAAGCAAAGACTAATGACAGTCTGTCATTATTTTAAGACAAGAAGGTCAGTCAGTCTGGAAAATGTCAAGAACTTTGAAAGTTTCTTCAAGTGCAGTCGCAAAAACCATCAAGCACTATGATGAAACTGGCTCTCATGAGGACCGCCACAGGAAAGGAAGACCCAGAGTTACCTCTACTGCAGAGGGTAAGTTCATTAGAGTTACCAGACTCAGAAATCGGCAATTAGCTGCACCTCAGATTGCAGCCCAAATAAGTAACAGACACATCTCAAAATCAACTGTTCAGAGGAGACTGCGTGAATCAGGCCTTCATGATCGAAATGCTGCAAAGAAACCACCATTTAAGGACAGCAATAAAAAGAAGAGACTTGCTTGGACCAAGAAACACGAGCAATGGACAATAGATCGGTGGAAATCGGTCCTTTCGTCTGATGAGTCCAAATTTGAGACCGCTGTGTCTTTGTGAAACCCAGAGTAGGTGAACGGATGATCTCCGCATGTGTGATGTCCACCGTGAAGCATGGAGGAGGAGGTGTGATGTGTGGGGATGCTTTGCTGTTGACACTGTCGGTGATATACTTAGAATTCAAGGCACACGTAACCAGCATGGCTACCACAGCATTCTGCAGCGATATGCCATCCCATCTGGTTTGCGCTTAGTGGGACTATCATTTGTTTTTCAACAAGACAATGACCCAACACACCTCCAGGCTGTGTAGGGCTATTTTACCAAGAAGGAGAGTGATGGAGTGCTGCATCAGATGACCTGCCCTCAGCAATCATCCGACCTCAACTCAATTGAGATGGTTTGGGATGAGTTGGACCGCAGAGTGAAGAAAAAGCAGCCAACAAGTGCTCAGCATATGTGGGAACTCCTTCAAACCTGTTGGAAAAGCACTCCAGGTGACTACCTCCTAAAGCTGGTTGAGAGAATGCAAAGAATGTGCTGTCATCAAGGCAAAGGGTGGCTACTTCGAAGAATCTAAAATAGATTTTAATTTGTTTAACACTTTTTTGGTTACTACATGATTCCATATGTGTTATTTCATAGTTTTGATGTCTTCACTATTATTCTACAATGTAGAAAATAGTAAAAAATAATGAAAAACCTTTGAATGAGTAGGTGTGTCCAAACTTTTGACTGGTACTGTATATTTCTGAATCCATACAGGGTATCCACAGCAGGATGTGTAAGACTTTGAGCAAAGTGTCTGTGTATGTGTGTGTCTGTGGGTGGGTGGGTGTGTGGGTGTGTCGGGCATACTGATGCCCACGGCCGGCTGGCACAGCAGAGCGGTAGCTGTTGTATAAGACAAGGGATCAAAGGTCAAACAGAAACCATGGGAGAAATCCAACAAACAGACCAACTAGCTTTCTCCTCACACACGCACACACAGAGATGGGAGGGAGTAAGAGGGAGAGAGAAAGAGAGAGAGGAAGGGAGAGACAGAGGATGAGAGAACAATTTAAATCAGAGGAGGCTGGTGGGAGGAGCTATAGGAGGACAAGCTCATTGTAATGGCTGCAATGGATTATTTGGAACGGAGTCAAACGTGGTTTCAATATGTGTGATGTGTTTGATACCATTCCATTCATCCCATTCCAGTCTTTACAATGAGCCCATCCTCCAATAGCTCCTCCCACCAGCCTCCTCTGATGTACTTAGCATGCAGTAGTACACCAACACACAGTGCTGTGTTTCCTTCCTTTTGCAGATAACCACCCCTCTGAGTACAACAATGAGATCCTTGTCATCCCTCTCTTTCCTTCCTCATTTCCTTCCTTTAGCCCGCCTGTCCCCTCCCCCAACCTCCTTCCTTTCCTTACTCCTATAACCTCTTTGTAACTCCCACCACCTTTCTCTTCTTCCTCCGCCCTCTCCTTCTCTCTCACCCTCTCTCCAATTCTCTCTCTCCACCTTCCCTTCCTTATGTTTACTACCTTTCCAAAGGTTTCATTGGGCTTACGGTGTCATGCACGGTTGTCTTGGTAACCCAGCTGTGAGTGACCAACACCTCCTGGCCGGTCGTCGGGAGCAGCGGAGGGAAAAAACAGCAGCTGGATTCACCATCGGTATTAAGAAGCAACTCATCTTTTCAGTTCACCAGTCTCTCTATCTCTCTCTCTCTCTCTCTCTCTCTCTCTCTCTCTCTTTCTCCCTCTATCTCTCTCTTTCTCTCTCTCTCTCTCTCTCTGTCTACATGCCTGCCTTTCTCTCTTTCTCGCCCTCTCTATCTCTCTCTCTGTCTCTCCCTCTCTCTCTCTCTCTCTCTGTCTACATGCCTCCCTTTCTCTCTTTCTCGCTCTCTCTCCTCTACCCCTCCTCTCGCCAAACCTGTCTCTACCTCTTTCTCCCTTTCTCTCTTTAACTCCCTCTCTCCTCTACCCCTCCTCTCTCTCTCCATACCTCTCTCTATTTCTTTCTCCCTCTCTCTCATCTATCTCCTCACCTCTCTCGGTGGGCATGTGTGTCTTTTGTATGTGTTGAATATGAATAAACTGTATTTACATGTATTTACGTATATGCATATGCACAGTGCATAAGAGCTTGCAGCCTCATACCCACGAAGGCTGTAATCGCTGCCAAAGGTGCTTCAACAAAGTACTGAGTAAAGGGTCTGAAAACTTATGTAAATGTGATATTTCCGGTTTTTATTTGTAATACATTTGCTAAAAAAATTTAAAACCTGTTTTTACTTTGTCATTATGGGGTAATGTGTGTAGATTGATGAGGAAAAACAACAATTGTATCCATTTTAGAATAAGGCTGTAACTTAACAAAATGTGGAAAAAGTCAAGTGGTCTGAATACTTTCTGAATGCAATGTATATGTTAAAGTATGAATATGCATAATGTCTTACTGATATGTGTACGTGTGCCTGAAAGTATCCAATAATCTACTGTATTCATCAGTGAGCTTGTCTGTGAATGTGTACTGTGCTCTGCCTGGTTTAATATAAATGGCAATCACCTTACTGTAAAGGGAATGGGGTGCTATTTGGGTTCTAAACGAGAGAGAGAGAGAGAGAGAGAGAGATGGAGGGATGGGGTAAATAGGTTAGTGGAAAATGGCCAAGGGGTGAACTGACTTGCCTAGTTAAATAAAGATAAATTAAATAAAAACCTTAATAAAAACTACCCAGACAAAATAGGATTTTAACCCATCCCCCACTCTCACTACACTTAACCATGAAATATAATGATTAAAATCCTTCAGAAATTCACAAGATGTTAGTTAAAATACACATTTTAGTCGTTGTCTCCAGGTTTTCACTCAGTCCTGTTAACCTGACACATTCCCCCCTCTAAAAATGTGGGACATTCCACAAGTCACATGATCAACAGGAAGTAGCATCACTTGAGCATCATTTTTTTTTAAAATTAGTTTTGGTAAACCACTTGAAGGTGCTAAATGTTCTCATGCTATTAGCATTGATGCAATGTGGCTACATTTCATGCATTTGCTAATGCTATGCTGAAAACTCAGGCTAAATATGAAGGGTAACAGGACTGAATACGAGTAACAGGAGTGAGAGGTTCGAATGAAATAGCCATTTGAAATTTGGATCTGGTATATACATTGATTAATACTATTCTCTTGATTTGAAGTTTTACAGTTGGAATTACTGAAGGTGCTTTCTGTTTTACAATGTGAACACATTACTTACAGGGAGCCAACCCGACTAAGCGCTGCGGAGAAGCAGCGGCGCTCTCGCGTTCGACGCGATGCCGTGCCCAGAGAGGAGAGAGAGATACTTCAAAAAGGAACAGCAGAAATACTGGGAGGACATAGCATCAGGCAGGAAGTGGAGAGAGACTTACGACAGGATCAAGTCCAGGAAAGTAGCCCTAAAGCACTTCACCACACCTCCAGAGAGCCCCCGGCTTTCACCAGACAGAGCTGATAATCCAGAGCCAAGCACTTCCGGGTCAGGATGAGAGTTAAGCTCTAGTGCCAAACTAGAGACTTTCTAAGAAAAGGCAAGTTTTTGTTCATTCATTTTTTTTGCAATTCTATATGAAATGCAATTGTATGTCGTGCTTGCAAGTGAATGTTGTGTTTTATATGCAGAAGAATAGTATTTTCAGGTTAATATTAGGTACTGGTCGTCAATGTGGAGATGATCAGCTTTTTGCATTTGTTGTCTGTCTTGCCTTTTGTAGAGGAAGATGGAGAACCCATACTGTGCAGAGGCAGGAGCCAGACACACATGCTGCAGGGGGAGGAGCGATACTCACACCTTCTCTCTCTTTCCCTCTCTCCACCGCCCACCCCACCCCGCACACACAAGCACGCACTCACATACATGCACACACACTCATGGAAAAGCACGCACACACACTCATGCAAAAGCACGCACACACACTCAATGCGAAAGCACTCACACACACTCAAGCAAAAGCATGCACACACAATTGTTACTGCTTTTATATTGTTATTTAGACTAAGATCTTTTTTTTTGCCAAATATAATGACCTCTGTTTTATCTTTGTTTAATTTAAGGAAATTCTGTGACATCCAGTTATTCTCACACACACCAGCACTCATTCCTGTTACTCAGTGCTCATTCCTGTTACTCAGTGCTCATTCCTGTTACTCAGTGCTCATTCCTGTTACTCAGTGCTCATTCCTGTTACTCAGTGCTCATTCCTGTTACTCAGCGCTCATTCCTGTTACTCAGTGCTCATTCCTGTTACTCAGTGCTCATTCCTGTTACTCAGTGCTCATTCCTGTTACTCAGCACTCATTCCTGTTACTCAGCGCTCATTCCTGTTACTCACTCAGTGCTCATTCCTGTTACTCAGTGCTCATTCCTGTTACTCAGCGCTATTCCTGTTACTCAGCTCATTCCTGTTACTCAGTGCTCATTCCTGTTACTCAGTGCTCATTCCTGTTACTCAGCGCTCATTCCTGTTACTCAGCGCTCATTCCTGTTACTCAGCGCTCATTCCTGTTACTCAGCGCTCATTCCTGTTACTCAGCGCTCATTCCTGTTACTCAGCGCTCATTCCTGTTACTCAGCGCTCATTCCTGTTACTCAGTGCTCATTCCTGTTACTCAGTGCTCATTCCTGTTACTCAGTGCTCATTCCTGTTACTCAGTGCTCATTCAATTTACTCAGTGCTCATTCCTGTTACTCAGTGCTCATTCCTGTTACTCAGCGCTCATTCCTGTTACTCAGTGCTCATTCCTGTTACTCAGTGCTCATTCCTGTTACTCAGTGCTCATTCCTGTTACTCAGTGCTCATTCCTATTACTCAGTGCTCATTCCTGTTACTCAGTGCTCATTCCTGTTACTCAGTGCTCATTCCTGTTACTCAGTGCTCATGTGCTCATTCCTGTTACTCAGCGCTCATTCCTGTTATTCAGCGCTCATTCCTGTTACTCAGCGCTCATTCCTGTTACTCAGCACTCATTCCTGTGACCCAATGTTCATACCTGTTATTTAATTGTTTTTTATTTAAAAAATAAAGACAAACCACTTATTTTTCAATTATGTTTGGTCCATCATTTAAACAATTGTTTGATGAATCACATGATAGATTTTTGATCAAATTTAGGTTGAGGTCTCCCTTAAAAAATGGCTTTGTGTTTTAAAGGGAAATACATTTCACCTGCATATGTTGACTTTTTAGCTACAGATATATATTTTTTGAACATGTAACCAATTATTACCTTTAAAATAACCACTTTATTGAGGGAAAAACAAATGAACTAGTTGGCATGACTTTTAATTGATATTTACTATTAGATACAGTGCTGAAAAAAAGATAAAGAATGAAGTTTAATTTTGAAAAGTTACAACATGCAAATGGCACCGATTCGGCGGAATGACCCACAGACACACAGTCTCCATGTGTGCCAAATTGCATCCTATTCCCTATGTAGTGCACTACTTTTGACCAGGACCCATAGTAGTACCTTATATAGGGATTACAAACATACACACATTTTAAGGAGACGAATAGCCAGGTCTTCAGTCATTCTTTAATCCTCTAAATAATCCTGTGTTCGGAGGGCTAAACAACAACATAAGTAGTCTTCCGCACCTGGTAAACACTCAAATTAGAAGTCATTAAGAACTGCTTACTAGCTGTAAGCCACTAATGTTTACGGTAGCATTAGCGGCTAACGCGAGTAGATAGCATCAGGAGGATTATGAATAGTTGCAAATTAGAAGCAAAAAGTGCAGGTTAGTATTAGCTAGCGTCATAAATTGCATGAATTCCTAGCATTTAGACTGAAGGCATCGCATATATACTGTACGGTGGAATTTGTTTGAATGATTGTGTTTTGTGTAGTGCATTCACAATAGCCTCCTTCTAACAAAGAATCATGCTGACGTTCACTTGCATTGTGAGGGACTAGCATTGAGCTATAGCATCACTGCCAAATCAAAAGCACCTATTGAATACACATAGGCTAATTATCTAGTAATTATCTTATTGTTTTCTCATGATTTGTTTGGGTCTAGTTGTGTTGCTGTCCTGGGGCTCTGTGGGGTCTTTCTCTCTCTTCCTCTCTCACTCTCACTTTCTCCCCCTTATCTCTCTCTCTCTCCCCCCTCTTGCCTCTGTCTCTCTCTCCCCCATGTCTCTGTCCCTCTCTCCCCCTCTTGCCTCTGTCTCTCTCTCCCCCTCTTGCCTCTGTCTCTCTCTCCCCCTCTTGCCTCTGTCTCTCTCTCCCCCTCTTGCCTCTGTCTCTCTCTCTCCCCCCCTCGCTCTCCCCCTCTTCCCTCTCTCTCTCTCTCTCCCTGTCTCTACCTCTCCCCTCTCCCCCTCTTGCCTCTGTCTCTCTCTCCCCCTCTTCCCTCTCTCTCTCTCTCTCTCTCTCTCTCTCTCTCTCTCTCCCCTGTCTCTACCTCTCCCCTCTCCCCCACCCCCTCTGTTTATCTGTCCTAGATGACAATGTATTGCATCAGACAGACACTGTCTGGAGGAAGAAAAAAACAAAACACCATGCACCATGCACACCATGCACCATGCACACCATGCACACCATGCACATCACTTCTATCCCAAAATTCACTGCAACAAATGTAACTTTTTTTGTGATCAACTTTTTATTTATACTGAACGAAAATATGGACGCAACATGCAACAATTTCATTGCTTTTACTGAGTTACAGTTCATATGAGGAAATCAGTCAATTTAAATAAATAAATGAGGCCCTAATCTATGGATTTCACATGACTGGAAATACAGATATGTATCTGTTGGTCACAGATACCTTAAAAAAATGGGCCTCAGAATATCATCACGGTATTTTTGTGCATTCAAATTGACATTGATAAAATGCAATTGTGTTTGTTGTCCGTAGTTTATACCAGCCCACACCATAATCCCACCGCCACCATGGGGCACTCTGTTCACAATGTTGACATCAGCAAACCAGCCAGTCTGCGGTTGTGAGGCCGGTTGGACATACTGCCAAATTCTCTAAAACAACATTGGAGGCATGTTATGTTAGAGAAATTAACATTAAATTCTCTGGCAACAGCTCTGGTTGACATTCTTGCATTCAGTATGCCAATTGCACACTCCCTCAACATTTAAGACATTCGTGGCATTGTGTTATGTGACAAAACTGCACATTTCAGAGTGGCCTTTTATTGTCCACAGCACAAGGTGCACCTGTGTAATGATCATGCTGTTTAATCATCTTCTTGATATGCCACACCTGTCAGGTGGATGGATTATCTTGGCAAAGGAGAAATGCTCAGTAACAGGGATGTAAAATATATTTGTGCACAACATTGAGAGAAACAAGCTTTTTTGTGCGCATGGAACATTTCTGGGATCTTTTATTTCAGCTCATGAAACATCGGACCAACACCCTACATGATGCTTTTATATTTGGTTCAAGTGTAGTTTTGTCCTTTTTTTCCAGAGGGAGTACAGAAACAATTAAATAAATGCACACAAAGATAACCCGAAACCATTTCCCCCTCAACTAATTTCAGATAATATTACAGTAAATGATGTGGCAGAATATGTGTGATGGAAGATTAGTATTTTTATCATTATAATCTTTATGTGAAGTATGTGTGTGTATGTGTCTGTGACTGTGAATGTTGGTTGACATACATGGAATGGAGTACTATAGTGCTGTAGTATGAAATCTAATCCAAATGTATTTCAGTATTATAATGCCTTAATTAGTGGCTCTGCGTTACGCTAGATAAAAATATCCTTCTGCCTCTGGGTGCAGGGAAAGGGAGAGAGACTAACAGAGAGAGGGAGGTGGAAGAGAACGAGAGAGAAAGAGGTAGAAGTGGAGAGAGAAACGGAGAAGGATAAATGCATTGGTAAAAGGAAGGGTGTGTGTGTGTGTGTCTCTCTCTCTCTCTCTGTGTGTGAGTGGGAGAGAGAGAGAAGTGTAAGTGTTTGCCCCACTTAATCATTCGTGAGTTTTCACTGCCGTGTGAGTGAGTGTGTGTGTGAATCATGTGTTTATGACGTCATTTCTCAAGACATCCTGTTGTGAACCAATTGTCAAAAAAGATATATCTTTACTCCCGTCTTTCCTTCTATCGCTTCCTTTCCTCCTTTATTTTCTCCTCTCCCCCTCTGTCTCCACGATGAGACAACACATAACAGCAACGTTTCCTTCTGTCAACAGAGAATGAAATAACTGACAACTACTGCACTAATTAGGGATAGACAGAGCTAGATCCAGAGCCACCCAAGTGACAATGTGACACCTTAGACTACTACTGCTAATGAGAGCTAGATGGAGCGAGAGATGGAGATTGAGAGAGAGAGATTGAGAGAGCGAGAGAAGACAGACACACACACACTGGCAGACACACAGACGCAGACATTTTGAGGACATCTTGCCCTTAAGCCTGCTCAGATAGACATGTTGATAGGTCTTTTATAATCAAGTAAACCAGACAAGTCTGGGGTTATGTCTGGTAGCTCCTAGGCTGCATACCAAATGGCACCCTATTCCCTTTATAGTGCACTACTTTTGACCAGAGCTCTAGTCAAAGGTAGTGCAATATGTAGGGGAAAGGGTGCCATTTGGGATGCCGCCTAATGGGGTGTGGGAGTAGGAGATGAACACACAGGAATCAAGGAGACAAGAGGAGAGATGCCCGGAGGGTAAGAGAGATATACACTACCGTTCAAAAGTTTGGGGTCACTTAGAAATGTCCTTGTTTTTGAAAGAAATGCATTTTTTTGGTCCATTAAAATAACATAAAATTGATCAGAAATACAGTGTAGACATTGTTAATGTTGTAAATGACTATTGTAGCTGGAAACGGCTGATTTTGTAATGGAATATCTACATAGGCGTACAGAGGCCCATTTACAGCAACCATCACACCTGTGTTCCAATGGCACATTGTGTTAGCTAATCCAAGTTTATCATTTAAAAAGGCTAAATGGTCATTAGAAAACCCTTTTTGTAATTATGTTAGCACAGCTAAAAACTGTTGTCCTGATTAAAGAAGCAATAAAACTGTCCTTCTTTAGATTAGTTGAGTATCTGGAGCGTCAGCATTTGTGGGTTCGATTACAGGCTCAAAATGGCCAGAAATGGTATGTCATTTACAACATTAACAATGTCTACACTGTTTTTCTGATCAATTTTATGTTATTTTAATGGACGATACATTTGCTTTTCTTTCAAAAACAAGGGCATTTCTAAGTGACCCCAAGCTTTTGAACACAGAGAGAGAAAGAGAGAGAGAGAGAGAGAGAGAGAGAGAGAGAGAGAGAGAGAAAAGAAAGAGAGAGAGAGAGAGAGAAAGATACAATGGAGAACAGAGAAGCAGAGAATATTGGGTATTTAGCGTGTGGCCTAATGAAAGAGAGTAGTGAGCACTTGTCACATGCTATACATGTTTTTAATCAGCTCTCAAATGTCGAGAGACACTCATTTCCTGGAGCCACATTGAGTTAAGGTTAAAAGGTCATCAAGTCAACAGAGTGGAGGTCAATGATCATCCAGCATCAACAAGAGTATTTCTTAGTATTCATCAGCATGTGCAGGTGTGCATGTGTAATTGTGTGTGTGGTGTGTGTTTCAGGTTTGCGTAACTTGAGTGTATGAGTGAATGGATGCGAGCACAATGATTCAGCTTTGTCTGAATTTATAGGAGACTTAAATCCAATTCTTCCTCGCTTTACTGAGGGCTGGGTACACAGCCTAGTCTTAGACAGGACACACACACACACACACACACACACACACACACACACACACACACACACACACACACACACACACTTAGGTAAGACCCACACACACACACACGTCAAACCTCCGACAAGTGTTAAACACACACACACACACACACACACACACACACCTTCCACATAGTCTTAGGTAAGACCCTCCACTGTTTGACGTCAAACCTCCGACAAGTGTTAAAGGAGGTTCATTCTTTCATTCCTTTCATCACGTTCCCGCTCTTCCAACACCTCTTCTGTTTGCCTCTCCTCCCTCTCCTCCCTCTCCTCCCTCTCTTTCTCCCTCTACACCCTCCCAGTTAAATTCAAAGGGACTTTGTTGGCATTGGAAACAAACAGTGCATTCGGAAAGTATTCAGACTCGTTCAGTTTTTCCACATTTTGTTTACCGTTACAGCCGTACCCTAAAATGGATGAAATTGTTCTTTTTTTTCTCATCTATCTAAAACAACTCAAACAAAACAGAAATACACGACAGAAAAAGAAGGGACAGCTCATCAGAAATCAGCTGGATATAATTGAAGGATCCATTGACCCTAACCACTTCTGGGAAAATTGGAAAACACTGAACAATCAACAGCACAAAGAGTTTTCTAATCCAAAACGGAGATGTGTGGAACAACCAGAAAAAACATATACATGATCAAATACAAATCTTAGAATCAACTATTAAAGACTACCAGAACCCACTGGATTCTCCAATTACATTGAATGAACTATAGCTGGTCCTGGGTCTCTGTTCACAAACACAAATACACCCCACAGAGCCCCAGGACAGAAACACAATTAGACCCAACCAAATTATGAGAAAACAAAAAGATAATTACTTGACACATTGGAAAGTATTAACAAAAAAAACAGAGCAAACTAGAATGCTATTTGGCCCTAAACAGAGAGTACACAGTGGCAGAATACCTTACCACTGTGACTGACCCAAACTTAAGGAAAGCTTTGACTATGTTCAGACTCAGTGAGCATAGCCTTGCTATTGAGAAAGACCACCATAGGCAGACAGGCTATGTGCACACTGCCCACAAAATTAGGTGGAAACTGAGCTGTACTTCCTAACCTCCTGCCAAATGTATGACCATATTAGAGACACATATTTCCCTCAGATTACACAGACCCACAAAGAATTCGAAAACAATCCCATATCAGCAGCAAGATTTGTGACCTGTTGCCACAAGAAAAGGGAAACCAGTGAAGAACAAACATCATTGTGAATACAACTCATATTTACGTTTATTTATTTTCCCTTTTGTACTTGAACTATTTGCACATAATATGACATTTGCAATGTCTTTATTCTTTTGGAACTTTTGTGGGTGCAATGTTTACTTTCCCCCAACTATGCAAACCTGTATGTGGGACAATTTTAGGAAGCACTCCTTTACAAAACAGAGACACACACCCTACTTTCTAAAATCCTCCTATGGAAGAGATACATAGATTATGTCTTTGTGCTCTGGGAAGGAAGTCAGCAGGAACTAAATTAATTCCAAACTCTACTAAACGAGAGCTCTGAATAACTCAAACTCACCATGCAAACTGATGAGAGAAAAATAAACTACCTGAACTTATGGATTATCAAAGAGAGTGATGCATTACACACAGACTTATACACAAAGCCCACAGATCGCAATACCTTGCTGTGTGCAGATAGTATGCATCCCCTTCCCCTCAAGAATGGACTACCATACAGCCAGTTATGCAAGGTTAAACGATTCTGTGTCCTCCAGACTGATTTTGACAGCAATGCTTTAAAAAAATGAGAGGCTACAAAACTCTCGATGCTGCAAATGATGTAAATATCTAAAAAAATCAAGAGAGGAATTACTTAAAACTCAACCAGAGAAAAACACTCAGACACTCTTGACACCCATTGGGTTAAATCCGGAAGAGACGTCTCAGTTGAATGCATTCAGGTATCCCCCCTGTCCCTTTCCAAATGGGAACTACAAATGTGGCTCATGCGCAAAGTGCAGTAGCACTATAAAAACATCCTTCTTCAGACACCCACGTGCAGGTCGGTAAAAATCCCTGTTAGGGCTGTCATCTCATGCAAAACCAAGGGAGTAATGTATCTCATCACCTGTTCATGTGGAAAAGCCTACGTAGGACAAACGAAAAGACAATTAAAACAACGCATAGCTGAACACCGCAGCTCAATCAGGTGTAAGAACATTGACTATCCAGTAGCAGCTCACTATGTTGACGCTGACCATCCCATCTCCTCCCTCAAATACACAGGCATTGAGCATGTTGCTCTACCAAGGAGAGGAGGTAACATCGAGATCCTAATACTACAAAGGGAGGCTTACTGGAGATCCGATCTCAAAACATTGACCCCGAGTGGTCTGAATACTGACTTTGATCTCAGGCCCTTTTTATGTACAATTCTCTCTTTCATGAACTTTTTTTAAAGTCTTATGAATGTATATATTCTTTCTACAGCTTATCGGCGTATACCTAATATGTTCACCCGATTGACGATGCCTATTATGCATTAGGGTTGAACCAAAAGATTACATGTAACAAATATGAAATGAAATAGGAAACAGTTAAATATGTGAAATTGAATTAAACAATAGTGTATGTTGATGCTAATATTATGTACAACATTAAATTACGTTTCCACATGATAACAATAGCCTAATATATTTAATATGCCAAAAACGTCTTCTTTTTTTTAACAGTTTCACTCAATTCATTCTAATTAACCTAATCATTATGACACACCCCTCACTACTGTCATTGGTTGCACTAATTGCACTGTGTGTCTACGTAACCTCTTTCGAGTATTCATGACGTTACCCTGAGGAAGGCACGGTGATGCCGAAACGTTGGTGATTTACCCAATAAATGACTGGGAGTTGATATATGGAGTGTGTGGCTCTCTTTATTTGATGTTGTTTATAGTTTATTCGCCGTTAGTCAGCTCCTCCACACAAAATGATTGTTCTGGGTGTGCGCCAGCTCATGTTCTTTATTGTAATGTTTACTGTATTTCTAAACATTACAAACAATGTTTGTATTGTTTATTTCACTTTTGTTTATCATCTACCTCACTTGCTTTGGCAATGTTAATAATGTTTCCCATGCCAATAAAGCCCTTAGATTGAATTGAGAGAAGGACAGAGAGAGAGAGAGAGAGAGAGAGAGAGAGAGAGAGCGAGCGAGAGAGAGAGAAAGGAAGAACGAGTGCTATAGCTTGGCTGACAACCTCTCACAGGGTGAAAATCAACAACATAACATTCACACTGCTGTCAACAGCCTAACACACAACCAATATTGCAGCCTCCTACACATTCAAATACACACACTGCAATATGCAAACAGGTGCACAAATCCACTCACACAGTTAAGCACGAATGCTTAATGAAGAAAATGAAGAACACGTAGACTGGAAAAATGCTGTGTGTGTGTGTGTGTTGACCCTGTCCAGGTCGAATGGTTGTGCTAGCTCTTGTATCATATGAGGTACCGTTTGTAACATGCTACAATTTTGTCCAAAAGATGTATCCCATGCCAAAACATATGAAAGGGATACTTTAGGATTTTGTTATTGAAGCCCTTTATCTACTACCCCGGAGTCGGATGAACTCACGGATGCCATTTTTATGTATCTGCATCCAATATGATGGAAGTTATTGTTAGTTTTGCAAGCCAATGCTTGCAGTTACCATAGACTTTGAGTCACTGTGCTAACGCTACTTAGCAGTTACGCTAATGCTAGTTCGCAAGTGCCTTCAAACTGCATGCAGAGACAAACATTTTATCCACAAGTTCATCTGACTCTGGGGAAGTAGATAAAGGGATTCATTGCCAAAATCCTGAAGTATCCCTTTACTTCTCTCCATTGGTTGGTTTAGCGTGAGAGTGTACAACATGGCCATTACTGTTACATTCACACCCCATAGGGCGCTGTATCTTCGCTAGACCAAGTGCCCCTTAATAGGCAAAATTGCCTCTGGTAATGTCCTCCAATCTTGCTCCAGGAATCCAGTTCACACACACACACACAGGAAGATGAAGATTGGATGATTGACTGAGTGTAATTTTCTCTGAATCATATTGCTTCTTCCTCCTCCTCCTCACTGCTGCTGGTTCCGCTAATGGAAAATAGCAAAGTGTGCACAGGCAAGTACACTCACACACACACACACACACACACACACACACACACACACACACACACACACACACACACACACACACACACACACACACACACACACACACACACTCATGTGAATCATGATGTAAAGTGTAGAATCACACAGTGATGCTGCTTGGGAGTGAAGTCATTCTCTAATTGATTGTTTATCTCTGCAACATACTGCTTATATACACA
Source organism: Oncorhynchus tshawytscha (assembly GCF_018296145.1). Taxonomy (NCBI): domain Eukaryota; kingdom Metazoa; phylum Chordata; class Actinopteri; order Salmoniformes; family Salmonidae; genus Oncorhynchus; species Oncorhynchus tshawytscha. The sequence goes on from NC_056443.1 coordinate 18,956,068, forward strand.
CAGACTGAAACGCTAAGTGTGGGTTTGAGCTATTACAATATAGATGTAGATGAACTAGAAGGGCATGGGAGGGGTGGTCAGTGGCTCAAATACAGCTATTATAGTATAAATACACTGCTCAAAAAAATAAAGGGAACACTAAAATAACACATCCTAGATCTGAATGAATGAAATATTATTTACATAGTTGAATGTGCTGACAACAAAATCACACAAAACTGATGAATGGAAATCAAATTTATCAACCCATGGAGGTCTGGATTTGGAGTCACACTCAAAATTAAAGTGGAAAACCACACTACAGGCTGATCCATCTTTGATGTAATGTCCTTAAAACAAGTCAAAATGAGGCTCAGTAGTTGTGTGGCCTCCACGTGCCTGTATGACCTCCCTACAACGCCTGGGCATGCTCCTGATGAGATGGTCTCCTGAGGGATCTCCTCCCAGACCTGGACTAAAGCATCCGCCAACTCCTGGACAGTCTGTGGTGCAACGTGGCGTTGGTGGATGGAGCGAGACATGATGTCCCAGATGTGCTCAATTGGATTCAGGTCTGGGGAACGGGCGGGCCAGTCCATGCCTTCCTCTTTTAGGAACTGCTGACATACTCCAGCCACACGAGGTTTAGCATTGTCTTGCATTAGGAGGAACCCAGGGCCAACCACACCAGCATATGGTCTCACAAGGGGTCTGAGGATCTCATCTCGGTACCTAATGGCAGTCAGGCAACCTCTGGCGAGTACATGGAGGCCCCTCAAAGAAATGTGCGGCCCCTCAAAGAAATGCCACCCCACACCATGACTGACCCCTCGCCAAACCGGTCATGCTGGAGGATGTTGCAGGCAGCAGAACGTTCTCCATGGCGTCTCCAGACTGTCACGTCTGTCACATGTGCTCAGTGTGAACCTACTTTCATCTGTGAAGAGCACAGTGCGCCAGTGGCGAATTTGCCAATCTTGGTTTTCTCTTGCAAATGCCAAATGTCCTGCACGGTGTTGGGCTGTAAGCACAACCCCCACCTGTGGACGTCGGGCCCTCATACCACCCTCATGGAGTCTGTTTCTGACCGTTTGAGCAGACACATGCACATTTGTGGCCTGCTGGAGGTCATTTTGCAGGGCTCTGGCAATGCTCCTCCTGCTCCTCCTTGCACAAAGGCGGAGGTAGCGGTCCTGCTGCTGGGTTGTTGCCCTCCTACGGCCTCCTCCATGTCTCCTGATGTACTGGCCTGTCTCCTGGTAGCGCCTCCATGCTCTGGACACTACGCTGACAGACACAGCAAACCTTCTTGCCACATTTTGCATTGATGTACCATCCTGGATGAGCTGCACTACCTGAGCCAGTTGTGTGGGTTGTAGACTCCGTCTCATGCTACCACTAGAGTGAAAGCACCGCCAGCATTCAAAAATGACCAAAACATCAGCCAGGATGCATAGGAACTGAGAAGTGGTCTGTGGTCCCACCTGCAGAACCACTCCTTTATTGGGGGTGTCTTGCTAAATGCCTATAATTTCCACCTGTTGTCTATTCCATTTGCACAACAGCATGTGAAATTTATAGTCAATCAGTGTTGATTCCTAAGTGGACAGTTTGATTTCACAGAAGTGTGATTGACTTGGAGTTACATTGTGTTGTTTAAGTGTTCTTTTTTTTTTTGAGCAGTGTATATACCACAAAGAAGGGAAGATAAGGTGAGGTCACCTATCTTTCCCCACATTGACATCATCAGATCTGAGTGACACTATCCCCTTTAAGCCAATGGGTAAGAGTGACTGCCATGACTTGAATGATAACTTCCTCCTCTCTAGGCTTGGGCAGTATCCAGATTGTCATATCGTCATACTGTACTTTTACATTTCCCAGGATTTACGGTATTACCGGCATAGCACACAAGGGGGCGCTAAAACCTCAAGAAAAGCCCATTGGGCCTCTATTACCAGAACACAAACAAATTTAGCACAAACTAATAGCAAAATCACCGTTACCTAAATTCTAACCAGCAAAAATAAACAAACTAATTGCAAAGACAGGAAAATCCAGCCCATAAAGTTATACAAGCATAGCTAGTAGCTAACGAATGCCATTGTTGGTGAGCGTGGACATTGCAAAGCGAAAGTGAACGAGAGAAATTATGCAAATGAACAAAGATGAGAAGCATTCTTTTCCGAAGGAAGAACACCATGTGTACACGGAGCCGATGTGAGAAGAAGAAGAAAAATGCTTAGTAGGAAGCAGAGGGAAAAAATGGCAGCTGTACAGATAACTCATCCAGAACTCTGTGACTTCAGGCAGAAAGCAATTATAAGATATCCGATGGCAAACATTTAGTAGTGAATTGCATACAAGTGTAACTTCATCACCTTATGTGCACCGCACAACAGAGACTTGCCGATAGATATCGAATGCTGTGGACTCACCAGCTCCCGCTTTCTCCCATTGTGCTACTTACAAACAAACATGTGACTGGCTCAACTGTTCTGGGGAACTACGGTAAGCTTCATAATGTATTCCTAACATATTGCACAAGTTGACTGCAGGTAATAACTTAAAAAGTAGCGACAAATATTTTATTTTATTGAAAAACCTCAAAGAAATAGTTTCAACGGTATTGACGGTATTTTCCAAATACCCCGATATATGGTATATGGTGTATACCGCCCAAGCCTCCTGCTCTCCTCTCGTTTGGTCTCTCCCTCTCTTTTCCGAGGATGTCTGTAACTGTAGATGACTCAGACGCGCTCCTCCTTTTCCCTCCTTCCCCGCCTCTTCTGAAAAGATGCACTCCTTTCCCTCCCTCCTTCCCCTATCCCTCCTTTCTTCCCTCCTTCCCCTCTGAAAGAAAAGTAAAGCAGTGTAACACGCCTGGCTGTAGTGGCCGACAATAATTTTATTGCCAAACTGTCTTCATTAAGGTATAACTACAAACACTAGTCACTAGTTTATATAGTTTGAAAGGACACACACACGCACACACACACACACACACACACACACACACACACACACACACACACACACACACACACACACACACACACACACACACACACACACACACACACACACACACACACACACACACACACACGTGTCTGCAATCCTGGCTTGACTTCATTGGTTGATTTACAGACATAAATAGAAGATATAAAAAAGCATGAATGGATAACATACGATCATAGATACAATTTGGCTATATAGGACTACAAAATATTATTTGCAATGGGTAGCAAAAACACAACAATCACAAGAATGGCTTCAGATCAAACTCTACGTTGAGACCGAAGGGAGCAAGAGCCTTTCAATTGAAGATCCAGGCGGCCTCTCGTTTTAAGAATAAATAATTGTCAAGGAACCACACCCGCTTGCCACTAAACATACAGACCTATAGGATCAGGTTACCCATTAGGAGCCGAGAATCAAAAGCGACCCTGGATTTGTTGGGTATAGAACATACAGGATGTCATTACATAACCACCAGCTGACACCTGAAACCTTGACGTCTGCTGAACTGGGATCAGGTCTTGCAGCAAATAGCCCATTATCCCTTGTTTCGCAACACGTTACGGCTGACTCAGAATCAATGGAAAACAGCCTGAAATAAAGACACAAACAGGTGCCTTCCCCCTCCCCACATACACTCATCTGGCCCAGCCCTCGTTCAGTAACCGTTTGGGCATCTCACAAAGTGCTTGAACCCTCACCATCACCCTTCAGCTTCCTCTTTTCCTGCAGTGTCTTTCCCTCTCTTTTTCCCACTGTCTTCATCTCTACGGTACTGAAAGTAGGAGGCTTTTGTTATTCTCGTCAAAACAAACAGGAGATAATACAATGTCAAAGTCAAAGCCGCTGTCCTGTCCTGTCCTCCCTCTGATTTATTTAATTAGCCAAATAAATCCCCAATACAAAATGTCGGCCATTTTCCTTCCATCCTGTCGCTGGGTTATTTTCAGACAGCAGAGCTGAGCAGGGTGACTATAATCAGGACTTTGGCCCACATTCAATGGGAAGTAGACTGTGTGTGTGTGTATGTCTCTCTCTCTCTGTGTATGTGTGTGTGCGTGTGCGCGCGAGTGTGTGTGTGCGTGTGTGTATTTCCAGTGTAACAGACAAACGGCAGCTGTTGATAAGCTGACAGGGACTGAGCTCGTGGTATATACACTAATCCTTCTGCACATGTGTTTTAGTAACCAATATTATTAACTGGCTTTACAGAATAAAAACACTTGTCCAAACACATGACATAACACACAGTCAACACAATGTAACATGTCTGACAAAGTGCCTCAGATGTAGGATCTTAATTTGATCACTCATTTGGTGCTGCAAATGTTCCTGCACAGAAAATGCAGTACCTATAGGATAAGGAAAGAGACGACACAACAGTGGTAGGCCTGACTACCAACAACAACGAGACAGCCTACAGGGAGGAGGTGAGGGCCCTGGCGGAGTGATGCCAGGAAAATAACCTCTCCCTCAACGTCAACAACACAAAAGAGCTGATCGAGGACTTCAGGAGACAGCTGAAGGAGCACGACCCCATCCACATCGACGGGGCCACAGTAGAGACGGTGAAATGCTGCAGGTTCCTCGGCATACACATCACTGACAATCTGAAATGGTCCACCCACACAGACAAGGCGCAACAGCGCCTCTTCAACCTCAGGAGGCTGAACAGATTTGGCTTGGCCCTCACAAACTTTTACAGATGCACCATTGAGAGCATCCTGTCGGGCTGTATCACCGCCTGGCACGGCAGCTGCACCATCCATGACCGCAGGGCTCTCCAGATGGTGGTGTGGTCTGCCCAACACATCACCGGTGGCACGCTGTCTGCCCTCCAGGACATCCACAACATCTGGTGTCACAGGAAGGCCAAGACGATCTTCAAGGACCTCACCCAGCCGAGCCATGGCCTGTTCACCCAGCTACCATCCAGAAGGTGAGGTCAGTAGAGGTCCATCAAAGCTGGGACCGAGAGACTGAAAAACAGCTTCTATCTCAAGGCCATCAGACCGTTAAATAGTCACCACTAGACGGCCCCCACCCAGTACCCTGCCCTGAACTTAAGTCACTGTCACAAGACAGCTACCACACGGTTACTCTACCATGCAACTTACATAGGGCTGCTGCCCTATGTACATAGTCATGGAACACTGGTCACTTTAAATAATGTTTACATACTGTTTTACCCACTTCGTGTGTATATACTGTGCTCTAGTAAAGTCCATGCTACTTAACTATTGCTGTACATATCCTATTCTTCAGATATACTACATATTCTATCCATATACTCTCCATATTGCCTATAAATCCCATCACATATTTATATATATATATTTCTTCATTCCATTCCATTACTTTTTAGATTTGTGTGTATTGTTGTGTATAGGGCTGTTGCGGTGACCATATCAACGCCACACCGGCAGTCACGAGTCATGAAGGCAGTTAAATTCCACGTGACCATTTAGTCACGGTAATTACAGAGCTGCTGATGATCATTAGTAGCCTACCAAACTTGCTAACTGCCTGGTACTCAGCAATCTATTGTCCCTTTAATCACTCTGGCATCAATGCAAATGTATTCGAAAATCTAATCAAACACTTCACGAGAGCCCATGAGCTCATGTTGCCCAACACTTCAATAGGCTATGCAACTGGGCGAGAAAACAGAGTGATGGCCTCTATATTTATTTCTCAACTTTCCTAATATTAAGCTTATATTTACAACAGCTACCTGGCTGGCATGAAAATAAACCAATGTGCTGTTTAAGTGCATGGATTACATGTATGTTTTCCACTGCCTCTGTTTCGATACAGGTGCATGATAATGGTACATTCTAAATCAAAACAAATTTCACACATATATTAGTTAGTATATGTAAAGGCAAGATTAAATCAAGAATCGTCTGATGGGTGGCAATATTAGCCTGTCACTTGTGAATTATATGTTACCACTTGTGAACGATGCCCAGCATAAGAAACAATGCCTTTTTTTGGCAACTTTTTCAAATCATATTCGCACACCTCATGTAGCGTAGCCCATAGGCCTCTATGTTTTCATAAGATTTGTATCGCAACTAAACTGGCAAATAACTTCTTAAAATGAAGCACATTAATCCGCTTTACAAGGGGTGTAGAGCCAAACTGGCATATATAAGCAGCGCCCGAGTTTCAAGTTTGGGGAAGATAATTTTCACCATAAAAACGCACCTTTATAATAAAAGCATTACATGCATAATTGCATTTGAGGTCACTTTTGATAATGGTGTTTTCCTTTAATGGAACATTTGCTCTTATAACCTACTATACCATGTGCGCATTGCTGCGCTTATAATGTGAAGAAGTAGCTTAATAGTTTATCAACATTTTAAGCTAAATGTTCTGATCTGTTGCATCAGCCACATTGCGTAAAACATTTTTTGATGCTAGTGGTTAAATTAATTTGGGATCTATCGCATCCCACAATTGTCCCAGACTATGTTTGGAATATTTAATTTCTCACACAGAATAGAATAGGTCGACCTTTGTACTACGGGGGATAGTAGCTTGACATAGACTAGTGCTTTTGCTGTTCGTTTGGCCTTCTCATCTTGTTGGCTGATGAACAGTTCTTACAATATCTTCAATATGTACCTCGGAATTGGATAAGGGCGCACGCAGCTGCGTCCCGATGTGTCTGTCTTCACTTGTAGCCTGTGAGAAAGACCCAATCACATGAAGGAGCGCGCAGCACTCAAGGAGAAGGGCACAACGGCCCCTGGCCGCAAAAGGCATGGATTTTTTGGGGGGGATGCATTACGGCCACACAAAGGGGATGCCGCCGTGAAATTCTAGGCATTATCAAGTGCTTGTCAAATTGTGAATGAGTGACTGATGTAGTGTGTACAGCCTGTGCAAAAAAAACAAAAAACAAAGCAGAGCTCATGCCTTTTAAGCAATGTTTTCAAATCATCATTAGAGTCGCATCATGCAGCCTTATAATGTATTAAAAATCTAAACATACAGCGCAACGTTTGTAGAACAACTAAAGTTACATTAATAGCTCTAGGAATATTTCTTTGTCAACTTCTCAACACAGAATAGCCGCATGTGCGCACTCCCTCAAATCGTTTGGAGATTGTATTCTATTTCATTCAGCTTTGTTCAATTGTATTCTTCATACTATAAAATAATGCCACGCAATTCTAAGCAAATCTTGTCTGCTAAATGAACTAGTGTAGCCCACAGCCATTTGGCAGAGCCAGATCAGGACCTAACATGAGGACAACTCAGAGAATGCTATTCTTTTTCTTCATATCACGCATCTTTTGACCTGTCTTTAATAAATGATGGATTTATTGTGAAGGTGTAGACTATATTACATGGATTTTATTCATCTTTTTTCAAATGTAGATGTTCCAAAGGTCAGCATCAGTGTCTTGTAGGCTATGTGTGGAAGCCAGGAGATGCTAAATGTGTTTATGTTATAATTCACGGTCAATTACCGTGAGACCGACAGTTATTGGCTTGTCAATCACCGGTCGATGAGATCTCGTGACCGCCACAGCCCTAGTTGTGTGTTGTTAGATATTACTGCACGGTTGGAGCTAGGAACACAAGCGTTTCGCAACACCTGGAATAACATCTGCAAAATAGGTGTGTGCAACCAATAACATTTGGTTTGATTAGGTATCTTCATGTGGATTACATAAGCAACAGCACAGCACAAGGTCAAACCCATATGCATGCACACACTGACACACACACACACACACGGACGTGCGTATGGACACACATGCATGCACGAACGCATGCGAGCACACACGCACCGACCGAGTGTGTCTCTGCCTGTCTTTTCATTGTGTTATAGCCGGGGGAATCAAGTTAACATTGTTATCTGGCACTGAGCTTCACAACAAGCCACGAAGTAATGGAAGTCTTTTTTCACCTTAGCTTTATAGAAGGGAAACTGATGAAATATGAAGCTTGTGTGTCTGTGCAAACCTTAACTGATGGAGAGTCCCTGCCTGGCCAAGACCCAAATGGCTGGATGGATGGCTAGATTCATGTCTTACTGAGCAAAAATAACGGCGAGAAAGACAAGGGATAGAAAGAATTGAAAACAAAAGACTTTGGGATTTTGTTTGTGTGTGTGTGTGTGTGTGTGTGTGTGTGTGTGTGTGTGTGTGTGTGTGTGTGTGTGTGTGCTCTTTTGGGGAATACAAATCTCTTAACAGCACCCAGGTTTGGTGATATCCACAGTGCCATGGTAACATTCACCCACTTCCATCCATCCATCCATCCACCTCTCTTTCTTTCCATCTGACAGCACACACACTGGCTCCTTGGTTACATAGTGGTTGGCATGGGCAAACTCACGCTCTCTCTCGCTCTCTCTCACACTCGCTCTCTCTATCTCTCCCCCTCTCTCTGTTTCTGTGTCGCACTGTCTCACTCCCTCTCTTTACCCTGTCCATCCCACTTGATCATCTCAACAGCAGATGAAGAGGCAGAGCAACAGGCACAGACCACACTCACTGCCTAGAGATGCAGACTTTATCTCTCTCTTTAAATTTCAATTCAATTATATTTGCTTTATTGGCATGACGTAACAATGTACATATCGCCAAAGCTTACTTTGGAGATTTACAATATTAACATAATTGAAATAAGAATCAATATTGTTAATGGGACAACAGTAACAACAATAATCAAGGGTCAAAATAACCATTCATTTAACAATGGCATAAAGGACATGTGCACGTTTTTCGGTCTGTCAGACACGGTCCCTCATTTTATGTCAGGCAGCAATGTCATGCGATGCCAACCCACAGCTCTCTGCATCCTCCCCCAACAGGATGGGAAATATATTCTCATCAGAGAGATCTTTGAAACCTTGAATAAGAGTTCCAAATTTGGGGAAGTGACACTAATTGTTTCATATTTTTTACATTTTGTCAGGAAATGCAGCTCTGTCTCGGGTTCTGCTGTGGTGCAGTGGTTGCATAGCCTTTCCTCTATAGGGAGCCAGGTTTTTCCTGTGTCTACCCTTCTCAATGGTAAGGCTGTGCTCACTGTACCTTGTCAAGATTTTTCTAAGGTTTTGATTAGTAATCATGGTCAAATAATTTGCCACGGTGTACTGTCGATTTAGGGCCAGATAACACTGCATTTTGCTTTATGCTTGTGCTTGTGTTTCCCAATAAGTAATGTAGTTTTATTTTGACTGTCTTGTAATTTGGTTTATTTTGATTGATTAGATGTGTGTAGTAAGATACAGAACAATTGACTGCTGGTACTGAATGACACACACAGGCCACCATACCCACCACAGATACGGGCAGGAGGAGAGGCAGAGAAAACCAACACACACACAGCTGGACTGATCAGACTGAAGGTACAGATGTAGGATCTTAATTTGAGCCAGTATTCTACAGCAGGACAATAATCCTGCAGCAACAGGAAATGTGAATTATTATGTGGATTATAATTAATGGAAAATGTTGTAGGGGTTGATACATTTTTCATTATGGAAAATCAAGTCTGACATTTTAAAGTGGAAATTACAAACTTTAAAAGCCTTTCTAACCTTTGAATACACTACAAGTTTGTGTTTGCTGCTGTGCAGGAACATTCTCTGCAACAAAAGAGTGATCAAATGAAGATCTTACATCTGTATGAGGAATCTACCAAAAATGTAGTGGGTAGAAGGAGAAATTAATAGGGAGGACAGACAGACAAACACGATAGAGATAGACAGAGATGGAGAGCGAGAGAGAGAGAGAGAGAGAGAGAGAGAGACAGGCAGACAGAAAGAGAGGCAGACAAACAGAGAGACAGGCAGACGGACATGCTAGCATCTAAAGTAAAGAGTGAGACAGAAAGAGAAAGAGAAAAGCAAAGATGAAGAGTTAGAGGTGCCTCTTTCTGTCGCACACAACGATATCACCACACACACACACACACACACACACACACACACACACACACACACACACACACACACACACACACACACACACACACACACACACACACACAATACCTCCATCTGTGCACTCAATCATCCTTCTCCAAACACAGCAGTCCAATCGAATCAAGTCATATCAAATCAAATCACGGCTATTGAGACTTTTCATCTGGAAGCAGAGAGTGGATTACATATAGGAGGGGGGATTGGGGGGGCTGCTGGATGTGTGTGTGTGTGTGTGAGCGCGCAAGCGATTCCAGGAAGATTCCATAATCCATAACAAACCAGGAATAGTGTAGTCTACATTTGGGCTGTGTCCCAAATGGCACCCTATTTCCTATACTGTATAGTCCACTACTTTTTACCAGGGCGCTGACTGCATGGAAGCGCTGCAGCATAGCAACTGTTGGGATGGGTTAATCAGGTTTTTGTGCCGACCCAGCTTAGAGCTGGGTGAGGCTTAAGCCCTCCTCTCAACCACACCACTGGGCTGCCAGACAGTGGATGGTTGACCTTGTGAAAGAGACAGCGAGAGAGAGAGAGGGGGGGATTTGTGTGTGTGTGTGCATTCGTGTGTGTGTGTGTGTGTGTGTGTGTGTGTGTGTGCATTCGTGACATAATGTTCCAGAACCATGGTTTGAAAGAATTTTGGGAGGCACTCCAATTCCAAACTCCCAAAGTTACCTACAGGGTTCAAGTTCAGCACAACACACCACCGACAGCAAAATGATGCAACACAGCACCCACCCTCGAAGGCATAGTTTCCTCTACATCTGGAACTGAGTGAGAAGAACGTGTAAATATTCTGGAGATTTTCACAAGCACATCCCGACTCCCTTACTGTCGTTTCCAAAATACGTGCTGAGACTGCAGACCTCAACACAGAAACACTGCTTAAATGACATGTCTTACATCGTAACATGACAAAGCATTTCATGTGATAGTTCCCTTTGCTTCAGGTACAGAGCGAGACATTCCTGGTTCCACAATTGACTCAGTCAGAAAATGCTCAACAGTAAAGAAAGTTCTGCTCTGATAAGGGAGTCAAGAGAACAGCGGAGTGTGTGTCTTGGACGTGGGCGGTAGAGGACATTGAGACAGCTTGCTTTTTGGTTTAATGATCCCCCCCCCCTCTCTCTCTCTCTCTCTGTCTTTCTCTCTCTGCCGGGCCGGAATGGCTCTCCCATTTGATATATCGATTTTTTTTTTTTGCTCGGCGGACAAAACTGTTCAGCACAGCAGAAATGTGCTTCCCCTTGGCTACGTCCTGTCTGTGTCTGTGGGAATGTATGCGGTCGAGTGTTTCGCCAGTCTCTGAGTCAACACAAAGGGGTTTTCGGGAAGACAAACTATTTCAAAACCTCCAGCACAAAAACGAACGGGTCCTTTTTTAATAGCACAAAGCAGAGTAGCTTTCTTAGTGTGACAGTTGTAGTCGTGGTATCTTCCTACAGAATGACTTGAAACAATGTAAATATAGTCTGGTGCCGAATCGGTGTTTTTAGCCAACTCCTCTGACTATTGTTGGACTAGTACACACTCCGTTTGTACAACAGATGTACAACGCGTTTATTACATCGACTGACATACAACCAATATTTTTGTCTGGGTTTGGTTGTTTAAAAAAGTTTACTCAACCATTGTGTGCGCACTGCACACAGATCAGGAGACTTGTGGAAGTGGTCCTTGGTATATTTGGAATGTAACTTGTGAGAGAAAAGGCAGGGACAGGAAATGCATGCAGTGGCAGCTGTCACCCTGTGCCTAACACAGTTTACACTGTTTAAAAGGCTAAACTGATTTTAGATCAGATCCTCCTCTGAGACGCTTGATACAGCTCCAGCTCCAGTAGCCTAGTAGTGCAAGGGTTATTGTACACCAAATCACTGACAAAAAGGACAAGGAAATAGACTAAAAACAATATATTGATGACAATACATTAGTAATGCATTAGTAATTAACCAACAATAATGGCAATATTAATTATTACCATTATTATTATTATTTCATTATAGTACTGTCACTAATAACACCATTGTTGTCTCAATCATCAACCTGATTCATTACAGTATAGCCTAACAGTAGTTTTCAGCAAGCAGTCTATATGGTCGTTCGCTTTCCCCCAATTGCTCACTCCTGCACACATTCGTGCATGGTGATGCTGGGCTCGGCGCAGCGGTCGGGATTAAGGATGATATGTGCTCAACATTTTCCTCATGTCCATTATTCACAGTCATGATGAGGCACGACTAAACACCGACACATTAGCTAGGTCACAGGTTGTTTAACAGCATCGATTATTAAGCTATTGTTGAACCACTCTCCGATATTGAACGCCACAGAACATTCCAGATAAAGTGGTTAGGGATGTCAATGTAAAAAAAAAAACGAATGGGATTAGGCTACACAGCAACATTGAGAAAGCAGAAGTGACAGTTTACACAATATCATCATAACGATGAATCAATACATCGAGTAAATGAAATGGTCCTTGAAGGATAAGACATTCGCCTATAATGCTAATTCATGGGTTAAGCAGTTCATTCAAGTCGGGTTCTCTTCCTGAGCAACGTCCCATCATTCATTGCCGGCATCGTTCACTTGTTGGGAAGTGGGTTATCATCCAAGACAAAAGACAACCCAACAACCAAACGAAAGTCATATCATGTGTTTTGAAACACAAAACTATACATGTTATGGAAGTAGGGTTTATGGTTCATCATGTAACGGAATTCTCTGATGATGGTGCCAAAAGAATGATAAATCAAGTAGTAGCATACAACCATTATTATATCATTGAATAATGACAAATTCAAAAAGCAAAAACTGAAAAAACACACTCGCATTCAATGACACGCCAACATTATAACCTCCCATACAAATAGTGAGTGAAGCCAGGATATTAAAAACATGTGTTGGCTTACCCCGGGCTTTGTGTAGGCTATGAGTCCGCGAAGAGAGATGCCCTGTTCTGTGGGTGAGATAGTGTTCACTTCTCTACCAGTTATCAAAATGTGATTTGTATTCGATTGACGCACAATCTCGCTGCAAAATCGGCTTCTTCACTCAGCTCCTCTATCCAGAATGTAGGCTAGTTGGTTTAGGATGTTGTCAGCTCTGGGACGCCGTCTAGTGATGGATCTTATTTTATAAACATATAAAAGCAATTGTTATGGCGAAATTCTATTGGCTAGTGTGGATAAGTGCTTTGTTTTTGTTCCAGGCAAGTTCTATCCGTCCGTCCGGTTGTCTGGATACACCGTTTTGCCGGTTCGTTGATGGAAACGCCTTTTCTTTACTCTCTCTCTCTCTCTCTCTCTCTCTCTCTCTCTCTCTCTCTCTCTCGGTTGTCGTTCCCGGTCACACGCGCTGTCTGATACCGTTGTTTCGCAGACACTCGCGCACACACATTTTTCCAAGATGATGTCACCGCGCTATCCGGTTTGCAAATCCCACCTCCTTTTCCACCCCTCGGTCCCTCCTGATCCCGCTGCTCTCCATCACTGCCACACCCCCCGACACGTTATTGTCCTCCAACTCTTTTTCTCTTGTTTCCTCCGATGTAACATCCAGTGTGGCATCGGAATCGCGAGCATCACAATCATTGGCATCTCTCTAGCCAGGAGCGCGAGGTAGATGACATTGAATTCTCTAAACTGAGGGAATAGGTTTCCTTGTCACAGTAAAAACAAGCCCAAATTTTATATAATTTTCGCTCCACTCTGATGCAGTTGTGTATTCAACGACGGGCCTACTATATTAGGTTAGCCTACTATATTAAATTGACATGTTGTGGTTGGATGGTAGTGGGTCAGAGAATTAGAAGAGAGATAGACATAAAAGAGAGACGGAGAGAAGGGATAGCAAATGTTATTATTATTATTTTATTTAAAATAAGTGTAACTTTAAACCCAGACATGCCACACTCACAGCCGTGTTTATGGTTTAGAGGTGTTCCCTATATAGTACACTACACATTCAGAAGCCCTGATAAAAAATAGTGCCCACAGGGGCCAACTTTGGTTTAAGAAGTATGTGTGTGTGGGGGGGGGCATATATATATGAATTATAAACTGGATAGTTCTATCCCTGAATGCTGATTGGCTGACAGCCGTGGTATATTGTATAACACGGGTATGACAAAACATTTATTTGTACTGCTCTAATTACATTGGTAACCAGTTTATAATAGCAATGAGGCATCTTATTGTTCGCGCCTAAGAACAGCCTTTAGCCGTGGTATATTGGACATATATGACACACCCTTGTGCCTTATTGCTTTAAAAAAAATGTTTTATCCAGTCGGATAAACACTCCAAACAGCCTACCCGGCCGCTCGGAGGTGTCTGCAAGGTCCTAAAGCACACTTTTGCTTTGTTTTGTTTCACATTCCAATGATAAAACTGGTGGGCACAAAAATGCAATTTCAGACTGTGGGGGACAAAGTGAAAGCAGAAGTGACAGTTTACACAATATCATCATAACGATTGATCAATAAATCAGGTAAATTAAATGGTCATTGAAGGATAATTCATTCGCCTATAATGCAAATTCATGGGTTAAGCAGTTCATTCAAGCCAGGTTCTCTTCCGAGCAACGTCCTATCATTCAAACCAAAAATAATTGCCGGTTTTGTTCACTTGTTGGGAAGTGGGTTATCATCCAAGACCAAAGACAAACCAACAACCAAACGAAAGTCATATCCAGTGTTTTGAAACACAAAAGTATACATGGGGGGGACATACTGTTGAAGTCGGAAGTTTACATACACTTAGGTTGGAGTCATTAAAACTCATTTTTCAACCACTCCACAAATTTCTTGTTAAGAAACTATAGTTTTGGCAAGTCAGTTAGGACATCTACTTTGCGCTTAACACAGGTCATTTTTCCAACAATTGTTTACAGACAGATTATTTCACTTATAATTCACTGTATCACAATTCCAGTGGGTCAGAAGTTTACATACACTAAGTTGACTGTGCCTTTAAACAGCTTGGAAAATTCCAGAAAATGATGTCATGGCTTTAGAAGCTTTTGATAGACTAATTGACATCATTTGAGTCAATTGGAGGTGTACCTGTGGATGTACAGTTGAAGTCGGAAGTTTACATATACCTTAGCCAACTACATTTAATATCCGTTTTTCACAATTGCTGACATATAATCAGAGTAAAAATTCCCTGTCTTAGGTCAGTTAGGATCACCATTTTATTTTAAGAATGTGAAATGTCAGAATAATAGTAGAGATAATGATTTATTTCAGATTTTCTTTCTTCATATTCTCAGTGGGTCAGAAGTTTACATACACTCAATTAGTATTTGGAAGCATTGCCTTTAAATTGTTTAACTTGGGTCAAACGTTTCGAATAGCCTTCCACAAGCTTCCCACAATAAGTTGGGTGAATTATGACCCATTCCTCCTGACAGAGCTGGTGTAACTGAGTCAGGTTGTAGGCCACCTTGCTCTCACACGCTTTTTCAGTTCTGCCCACACATTTTCTATAGGATTGAGGTCAGGGCGTTGCGATGGCCACTCCAATACCTTGACTTTGTTGTCCTTAAGCCATTTTGCCACAAATTTGGAAGTATGCTTGGGGACATTGTCCATTTGGAAAACCCATTTGCGACCAAGCTTTAACTTCCTGACTGATGTCTTGAGATGTTGCTTCAATATATCCACATCATTTTCGTTCCTCATGATGCCATCTATTTTGTGAAGTGCACCAGTCCCTCCTGCAGCAAAGCACTCCCACAACATGATGCTGCCACCCTCGTGCTTCACGGTTGGGATGGTGTTCTTCGGCTTGCAAGCCCCTACCTTTTTCCTCCAAACATAACTATGGTCATTATGGCCAAAGAGTTCTATTTTTGTTTCATCAGACCAGAGGACATTTCTCCAAAAAGTACAATCTTTGACCTCATGTGCAGTTGCAAACCATACTCTGGCTTTTTTATGGTGGTTTTGGAGCAGTGGCTTCTTCCTTGCTGAGCGGCCTTTCAGGTTATGTCAATATAGGACTCGTTTTACTCTGGATATAGATACTTTTGTACCTGTTTCCTCCAGAATCTTCACAAGGTCCTTTGCTATTGTTCTGAGATTGATTTGTACTTTTCACACCAAAGTACGTTAATCTCTAGGAGACAGAACGCGTCTACTTTCTGAGTGGTATGACGGCTGCGTGGTTACATGGTGTTTATACTTGCGTACTATTGTTTGTACAGATGAACGTGGTACCTTCGGGCGTTTGGAAATTGCTCCCAAGGATGAACCAGACTTGTGGAGGTCTACAATTGTTTTTCTGAAGTCTTGGCTGATTTCCTTTGATTTTCCCATGATGTCAAGCAAAGTTTTCTTGAGTAAGGCAGCTCCAAAATGCAGGTGTTTCAGCTTAGCTCAGTGCCTTCTGTGGTGGTGGGGCAAGCCAGCAGAAAATATGAGCATTGCGCTGTGATTGGCTCAGTGTTCTGTCAATCATGGGGACAGTATGTCATTGCCAAGTTGAAGTCCTTAGTAAGGGTAGACATCCAAAATTTCAGCACTTTGGGGCCTGTCGTAGAGTTATATTACAAGTGCTCTTCAAAGAAGGCTCAATTTCATTGGCCACATATAAAATTACATCAAATCACGTTATATGTACAGTAGCTTTGATTGGACTGATCATGTCAACATCTTACTTTCAAAGTCTTAGCTAGCAGTCATCATCATGAATTAAGTCGACAACCTACTGGCAAATCCTTTTTAATCCTTGTTATATGAAGAGAAATAATGAAGAAAAATTATAGATAAAACGTATCGATGCTCATCGGTCATTGTACATAAAGATTACACAACAAGTTGGAAATCTCAAATTCAACAATGAGTCATTTGGAAGGAATCAGTGGCTAACTGCAAGCATTGCAAAGCAACCACTAACGTTAGCCTGATATTCAATGTAGTGGCCGTGTGTTTTTTCTCGAGTTCCCACCATACAGTGCCTTGCGAAAGTATTCGGCCCCCTTGAACTTTGCGACCTTTTGCCACATTTCAGGCTTCAAACATAAATATATAAAACTGTATTTTTTTGTGAAGAATCAACAACAAGTGGGACACAATCATGAAGTGGAACAACATTTATTGGATATTTCAAACTTTTAAAAAAAATCAAAAACTGAAAAATTGGGCGTGCAAAATTATTCAGCCCCCTTAAGTTAATACTTTGTCGCACCACCTTTTGCTGCGATTACAGCTGTATGTCGCTTGGGGTATGTCTCTATCAGTTTTGCACATCGAGAGACTGACATTTTTTCCCATTCCTCCTTGCAAAACAGCTCGAGCTCAAGTGAGGTTGGATGGAGAGCATTTGTGAACAGCAGTTTTCAGTTCTTTCCACAGATTCTCGATTGGATTCAGGTCTGGACTTTGACTTGGCCATTTTAACACCTGGATATGTTTATTTTTTAACCATTCCATTGTAGATTTTGCTTTATGTTTTGGATCATTGTCTTATCTCCGTCCCAGTCTCAGGTCTTTTGCAGACTCCATCAGGTTTTCTTCCAGAATGGTCCTGTATTTGGCTCCATCCATCTTCCCATCAATTTTAACCATCTTCCCTGTCCCTGCTGAAGAAAAGCAGGCCCAAACCATGATGCTGCCACCACCATGTTTGACAGTGGGGATGGTGTGTTCAGGGTGATGAGCTGTGTTGCTTTTACGCCAAACATAACGTTTTGCATTGTTGCCAAAAAGTTCCATTTTGGTTTCATCTGACCAGAGCACCTTCTTCCACATGTTTGGTGTGTCTCCCAGGTGGCTTGTGGCAAACTTTAAATTACACTTTTTATGGATATCTTTAAGAAATGGCTTTCTTCTTGCCACTCTTCCATAAAGGCCAGATTTGTGCAATATACGACTGATTGTTGTCCTATGGACAGAGTCTCCCACCTCAGCTGTAGATCTCTGCAGTTCATCCAGAGTGATCATGGGCCTCTTGGCTGCATCTCTGATCAGTCTTCTCCTTGTATGAGCTGAAAGTTTAGAGGGACGGCCAGGTCTTGGTAGATTTGCAGTGGTCTGATACTCCTTCCATTTCAATATTATCGCTTGCACAGTGCTCCTTGGGATGTTTAAAGCTTGGGAAATCTTTTTTGTATCCAAATACTTTAAACTTCTTCACAACAGTATCTCGGACCTGCCTGGTGTGTTCCTTGTTCTTCATGATGCTCTCTGCGCTTTTAACGGACCTCTGAGACTATCACAGTGCAGGTGCATTTATACGGAGACTTGATTACACACAGGTGGATTGTATTTATCATCATTAGTCATTTAGGTCAACATTGGATCATTCAGAGATCCTCACTGAACTTCTGGAGAGAGTTTGCTGCACTGAAAGTAAAGGGGCTGAATAATTTTGCACGCCCAATTTTTAGTTTTTGATTTGTTAAAAAAGTTTGAAATATCCAATAAATGTCGTTCCACTTCATGATTGTGTCCCACTTGTTGTTGATTCTTCACAAAAAATTACAGTTTTATATCTTTATGTTTGAAGCCTGAAATGTGGCAAAAGGTTGCAAAGTTCAAGGGGGCTGAATACTTTCGTAAGGCACTGTATATCCAGAGAATGACAGACTTTGATGACAAAGGTGAGTCCAAAAATGTCTTGTATGCTGCTGCATAAATTATGTAATATCCAAGGGAGATATGTATACTGTAGCTAAGAAAGTAATACTAGGCCTCCCGGGTGGCTCAGCAGTCCTTTGTGGGCACCAGAGAACCTGGGTTCACGCCCAGGCTCGCCCAGGCTCTATCGCAACCAACCGCGACCGGGAGGTCCGTGGGGCAATGCACAATTGGCCTAGCGTCATCCGGGTTAGGGAGGGCTTGGCCGGTAGGGATATCCTTGTCTCATTGCGCACCAGTGACTCCTGTGGTGGGCCGGGTGCAGTGCATGCTAACCAAGCTTGCCAGGTGCACGGTGTTTCCTCTGACACATTGGTGCGGCTGGCTTCCGGGTTGGATGCGCGCTGTGTTAAGAAGCAGTGCGGCTTGGTTGGGTTGTGTATCGGAGGACGCATGGCGCATGACTTTCGACCTTCGTCTCTCCCGAGCCCGTTGTAGCGATGAGACAAGATTGTAGCTACTAACTATTGGATACCACGAAATTGGGGAGAAAGAGGGGGTAAAATAAAAAAATAAAAAATAAAGTAATAAGTGTATGTTGTGTAGTAAGCTGCTAGTAGCCCATGTGTCTCACTCTAATAATTTGGTCTATTTTCACCAACGCGGTATTGTGAACACATCATTCGTGGCCCAGTGTGTGCTTGTTTGCCAACTTTTTTACAGCTTTGACAGTGCTACTGGTAGTAATGGCTTGGCTTGCATGTGCAAATTAAGCACAGACAACATTCTATCATAAAATTGTGTTACTTGACGTGTCAAATTAAAAGCTTATTTAACACGTCAAATAGTGTTATTTGATGTGTATCTTTTTTGACACGCAAAGACCCAAACGGCGTTCAATGTGCCCCACCCTAATAATTTGGTCTATTTTCACCTCTTAATTTTGCCTACTGTTCTAACTTGGTGGTGCACATGTGGCCTATAACCAGTTTTAGAGAAATGTAATCATCGAATATTGTAAGAGCTTTCATTGTCTGCTTATATGCCCCCTTTATTTATCCTACGGTTCTGACTTGTTGTACAGGGAGTACGCTGTAAGAACGGCCCATGTTCTGAATTCTGTCACTGTACATATCAAAAGTGCTGAACAAATAGGTATATTGACCACGTCCGTTGTCGCTCACTCATTAATGTCTTAATCGAAATTACGGATTGCCTCTTATCCGCTTGCCGTCCCCTTATGCCATAGTTTGTACATCTCAATTCTCAGTAGAAACCACATTTGTTTAAGCAGGTCAGCTATATCAGCTACGTTTTTTTTAAAGGCAGTAAATGAGGCTGAATGAACTGTTTCGCTGCCAGAAAAGGCTCCGCTGAAAGCCAGGTGTAGCAGTGGTAAGGTGTTGGGACTCTGCTGTTGGCCCCAACAGTTTGTGGGCACCGTTTGTCACGGTTAAAGTTCGATTAATGTATTGTTTAGTGTTGTGTTGTGCAGTGGCTTTGCTGGCATGCATCCCACTTTTTTTTTGCCCCACCAAGATTTACATGCTAAAATCGCCACTGGCAATAAGTACAAATGTTTTATCCTAAAGATATATCTCAAGTTGAGGGAATAATAGTCCCGTTGTGGGTGTGTATTCGGCAATACCATACAAGATGAGGAGAGGACTCCTTTGTGTTTGTGTGTGTGTGTGTGTGTGTGTGTGTGTGTGTGTGTGTGTGTGTGTGTGTGTGTGTGTGTGTGTGTGTGTGTGTGTGTGTGTGTGTGTGTGTGGATGTGGCATAATTCCAAAAACGAGTCTTGAAAAAACAATTTAGTCAACTGAAATAAATAATTAACAAACCTGTTTGAAAAACAAAAATTATACTGCAACTATTATCTTTGACTCCAAAACTAATAAAATAAAATAAAAAAACATCATGAATGATGTCCAGTTTTAGTTCTTTCTATTTTAATTCCTGGGCTTTTTTTGTAATGGGGTTTTAATTTTCAAGTTTCTGAATCTGGCAAGTACATGCTGCCAGGAGATGGCGATATTTCAAATAGGCCTGCCTTATTTAGCATCACTATCACTAGCTATCAAGTCACTCTCGATCAGGGCTGCCCAACCTTCTACCTGGAGATCTACTGTCCTGTGCGTTTTCAGTCCAACTCTAATTTAACAAACCTGATTCTACTCACTAACTGCTCAACAAGATCTATATCTATATCCCTCTAGTGGTGTGGGGGCTGTGCTTTGGCAAAGTGGGTGGGGTTATATCCTTCCTGTTTGGCCCTGTCCGGGGGTGTCCTCGGATGGGTCCACAGTGTCTCCTGACCCCTCCTGTCTCAGCCTCCAGTACTTATGCTGCAGTAGTTTATGTGTCGGGGGGCTAGGGTCAGTTTGTTATATCTGGAGTACTTCTCCTGTCCTATTCAGTGTCCTGTGTGAATCTAAGTGTGCGTTCTCTAATTCTCTCCTTCTCTCTTTCTTTCTCTCTCTCGGAGGACCTGAGCCCTAGGACCATGCCCCAGGATTACCTGACATGATGACTCCTTGCTGTCCCCAGTCCACCTGGCCGTGCTGCTGCTCCAGTTTCAACTGTTCTGCCTTCTTATTATTCGAACATGCTGGTCATTTATGAACATTTGAACATCTTGGCCATGTTCTGTTATAATCTCCACCCGGCACAGCCAGAAGAGGACTGGCCACCCCACATATGCTCTCTCTAATTCTCTCTTTTTTTTCTCTCTCTCGGAGGACCTGAGCCCTAGGACCATGCCCCAGGACTACCTGACATGATGACTCCTTGCTGTCCCCAGTCCATCTGACCGTGCTGCTGCTCCAGTTTCAACTGTTCTGAATTATTATTATATGACCATGCTGGTCATTTATGAACATTTGAACATCTTGGCCATGTTCTGTTATAATCTCCACCCGGCACAGCCAGAAGAGGACTGGCCACCCCACATAGCCTGGGTCCTCTCTAGGTTTCTTCCTAGGTTTTGGCCTTTCTAGGGAGTTTTTCCTAGCCACCGTGCTTCTACACCTGCATTGCTTGCTATTTGGGGTTTTAGGCTGGGTTTCTGTACAGCACTTTGAGATATCAGCTGATGTACGAAGGGCTATATAAATAAATTTGATTTGATCTTAGCTAGCTTATTCAGATATGCTAAATTAGGGTTGGACTGAAAAGCTACAGGACAGTAGATCTCCAGGAAGAGGGTTGGGCAGCCCTGCTCTTGACAGACAGTTTGCCTCCCACAATGTACCTATATTCCAACATACACATCCTTACAAGTACCTAGACAGAGAGGAGGAGTCAGCACAGGGAAGACTGTCACTGCCTTATCCGGTGACGTCACCGCATATCCGATTGTTGCCCTAGTGTGAACATCCCTGCCGGAGATGAAGTAGTAGCTAGCTAGCGATATGGTTCTTTTTAATGAGTGCATTTCGCAAGTGGCTAGTTTGCATAATCTACCTTCACTAAAACCACGGAAAAGGTTTTGCCCGAAAACTTTGGTTTCCAATCATTCGGAGATGTCTGCCTCATTGACTGTACACTATATGAATGGACCAAGCCATCAATGACGTCACACTATTCATTCTTATGTGAAGACTCAATGGCTCATTTGAAGCTCAGGAAGTCGGTTTTAGCTTGGTAAGATGGCGTCTCATGGGGGGGATTCTCAAGACATGACATACCGGTAGCAACTAAATTATCCTTGTAACTCCTTATGTGTGCGATTTTAAAATAATCGGCCCAAGGACATACATCTGGTGTAATAGAATAAATGATTGGTACCATGATTGTCTTCGATTTGTTTATTATTTACAAGAATATTGAAGACAAAGATTGCCATTTTCCCACTGACTATAATGGGGATCCTTCTTTCTGGATACAACAGCCTGCAGTACCCCGGGCAGCCTTGAACTTCATGGAGGGGGCAGTCATTCTCCTCTGGACTGGCTATAGGCTTCGGAAAGAGTTAGATTTTTCAGGCTTGGCCCAACCTACCCAAACTTGTGTTTTGTTGGGAGAGTTGTCTGTCTGAAGAGGACCATCCCCAGAACAGAAAATGTCCAAGAGAATCTGACATCCTCCCCAGACCTAGTGCTGTTGCTCTAGGTCAGGGATTTCTGAGATGGCTAGCTATCACTAGCTAACAGGAAGAAATAGAACCTACAACACATACATGCCTCCTAGCCTCCCATGCAGAGGGTACTTTCTGTCCCTAACACTAAAACTGAAACAAAAATAATATAAAAACGAAACAGAATTTTTTTTCATCAAACTTAAACTGAATCAAAACTAGTAAATCAAGTCAGAAAACAAACTAAGACCAAACTGAATTTCACATAAGAATTAATAGAAATAAAAACTAATATAAAAACACAAAACCATTATAACCTTGGTGTGTGTGTTTGTCTGTGTGTTTGTATTTTTATGTATTTGTTTTGCATAGTGCGATGGGTGTCCGTGTGTGTGTCCGTGTTTGTATGTGTGTGTGTGTGTGTGTGTGTGTGTGTGTGTGTGTGTCTGTGAGTTTGTATGTGTGTGTGTGTGTGTGTGTGTGTGTAGTTGTTCGCCCCCAGGATAGAGTCTAATCGGGAAGTTCTCGTTTCCCATCACAAGATCAGCTTGTTTAGGAAAAATAACAAAAAAGGCTCTCAGAGACAAACACACAGACAGACAGACAGACAGACAGACAGACAGACAGACAGACAGACAGACAGACAGACAGACAGACAGACAGACAGACAGACAGACAGACAGACAGACAGACAGACAGACAGACAGACAGACAGACAGACAGACAGACAGACAGACAGACAGACAGACAGACAGACAGACAGACAGACAGAGGACCTCTTCAAAGCAACCCTCCCTGAGGGGCCATGCTCATCAAGGCTGGCTGAGAAAGAAGGAAGGGAAAGAAATAAAAATAAAAATATATAAATATATTTGATACAAAGAAAAAAAAATGTAAGAGAGATAGCGGAGAGGAAGATGAAATGGTTTTAGGGTAAACTAGATTATGAATCATATGTACAGATTGCTGTTGTAGATACAACAGTATTTTTGTTGTTGTGGATGCTGAAAGCTACTGTACAATATAGCCTAAACAAATTTCTTCTAGTCATCTGATGGCCAGAGAACGATAGAGAGAGAGAGAGAGACTGTGTCTGAGTGTGTGCTTCTGTGCGTGTTCTATCCCTGGGCACTGGCTGTGATGTCGCTGAAAGGAACGCTTGTTGTAAGAGAAGGGGGAGGGGGAAGAGTAGACAGAAAAGAGAAACAATGAAAATGCAGAGTCATTCTGCCCCTCTCTTTCTCTCCTTTTAAACCCCCTGTCGCTTTCTCTGGCTGACACTGATCTGACAGCACTGAGTAGGAACTGGACAGTAGTTTGTGTGTGTGTGTGTGTGTGTTACTGTCTAAGTACCTAGACTGGTCTTTTTTAGATAACACACATCACTAAGTACTAATTGGACATCAATAACAAGCATAAGGAAGTAAAGACTGCATGCTTAATATTGACATGTAATTAGTACTTAGAGATGTGTGTTCCAGTGGTAGGCATGGCAACCCCTGCTCCTGAATTGCCTTCTGAGGTACTTCAGCTTTTTGAGTTGACCTTTTTTGCTTTAAACCCTGGTAGACCATGTTCAATAGGTGGAATATATCCAGTCTGTCCGTTTCAGGGAGAATGTGTTGTTCAGAACTTGCCGTTGAAAAACGTAGCAAAATGTTTTAGCCAACTGAGCGGAACCCATGCAGGTCTGAGCTGTGGTTCTTTAGTTACCTCCATCCTTCCACATCCATTTGTGTCCTCCCTAGTGCTGTGTGAGAGTCAATAAGGCCTGGGCCTTTATCCACGAAGCATCTCAGAGTAGAACATTAGTCGTATTAAAGTGTGGAGAATAAAGATGTTGTACTCCTATTAGAGGTCAACCGATTAATCAGAATGGCCGATTAATTAGGGCCGATTTCAAGTTTTCATAACAATCGGAAATCTGATTTAAATTTTTTTTTTTTTAACTAGGCAAGTCAGTTAAGAACACATTCTTATTTTCAATGATGGCCTAGGAACGGTGGGTTAACTGCCTTGTTCAGGGGCAGAACAACAGATTTTTACCTTGTGAGCTCGGGTTCGTTTTTGCAACCTTACGGTTACTAGTCGAACGCTCTAACCACCTGCCTTACATTGCGCTCCACGAGGACTACCTGTTACGCGAGGGTAGCAAGAAGCCAAGGTAAGTTGCTAGCTAGCATTAAACTTACAAAAAACAATCAATCCTCATATAATCACGAGTTAACTACACATGGTTGATGATATTACTAGTTTATCTAGCGTGTCCTGCGTTGCATATAATCAATGCGGTGCCTGTTAATTTCTCATCGAATCACAGCCTACTTCGCCAAACGGGTGATGATTTAGCACTGTCGTTACACCAAACCTAACCATAAATATCAATGCCTTTCTTTAAAATCAATACACAAGTATATATATTTTAAACCTGCATATTTAGTTAATATTGCCTGCTAACATGAATTTCTTATAATTAGGGAAATTGTGGCACTTCTCTTGCGTTCTTTGCAAGCAGTCAGGGTATATACAGTAGTTTGGGCCGCCTGGCTCTTTGCGAACTGTGTGAAGTCCATTTATTCCTAACAAAGACCGTAATTAATTTGCCAGAATTGTACATAATTATGACATAACATTGAAGGTTGTACAATGTAACAGCAATATTTAGACTTAGGGATGCCACCCGTTAGATAAAATACGTAACGGTTCCG
This sequence comes from Oncorhynchus tshawytscha, assembly GCF_018296145.1. Lineage (NCBI taxonomy): Eukaryota > Metazoa > Chordata > Actinopteri > Salmoniformes > Salmonidae > Oncorhynchus > Oncorhynchus tshawytscha. The sequence goes on from NC_056443.1 coordinate 18,981,399, forward strand.
TATTTCATTGAAAGAATAAACGTTTTGTTTTCGAAATGATAGTTTCCGGATTTGACCATATTAATGACCAAAGGCTCGTATTTCTGTTTGTTATTATGTTATAATTAAGTCTATGATTTGATATTTGATAGAGCAGTCTGACTGAGCGATGGTAGGCAGCAGCAGGCTCGTACGCATTCATTCAAACAGCACTTTCGTGCATTTTGCCAGCAGCTCTTCGCTGTGCTTCAAGCATTGAGCTGTTTATGACTTCAAGCCTATCAACTCCCCAGGTTAGGCTGGTGTAACCGATGTGAAATGGCTAGCTAGTTAGCGGGGTGCGCGCCAATAGCGTTTCAATTGGTGACGTCACTTGCTCTGAGACTTGGAGTAGTTGTTCCCCTTGCTCTGCAAGTGCCTTTTATGGAGCGATGGGTAACGATGCTTCGAGGGTGGCTTTTGTCGATGTGTTCCTGGTTCAAGCCCAGGTAGGGGCGAGGAGAAGGACGGAAGCTATACTATTACACTGGCAATACTAAAGTGCCTATACAAACATCCAATAGTCAAAGGTATACGAAGTACAATGGTATAGAGAGAAATAGTCAAATAATTCCTACAATAACTACAACCTAAAACTTCTTACCTGGGAATATTGAAGACTCATGTTAAAAGGAACCACCAGCTTTCATATGTTCTCATGTTCTGAGCAAGGAACTTAAACGTTAGCTTTTCTACATGGCACATATTGCACTTTTACTTTCTTCTCCAACACTTTGTTTTTGCATTATTTAAACCAAAGTGAACATGTTTCATTATTTATTTGAGGCTACATTGATTTTATTGATGTATTATATTAAGTTAAAATAAGTGTTCATTCAGAATTGTTGTAATTGTCATTATTACAAATAAAATGTTTTAAAAATCGTCCGATTAACCGGTATCGGCCTTTTTGGTCCTCTAATAATCGGTATCGGTATCGTCGTTGAAAAATCATAATCGGTCGACCTCTAACTCCTACACTTCTGGGTATATGATCGATCCATAACTGATCTAGACCTACATCCAACAGTATCTCTTATGCCTTTGACAATTATTTCACAAGGACTATTTCACATGATATGCCTAAATACTTATAACAAAAAGGCTAATAAATAAACATGTTTTTTTTTATTTATTATTTAATTAGCTATGAAGGATACCTGGAGAAATTCGGACCTCTCTGAAATGAAAATGGATTGCCCTCCCTTCAGTAAAATATATTTTTACCCGAACACTTGAGAAATAAACTAGTGTTTATGTTGAAACATAAAGTGGATAGCAGAGAACATGACTACTGTTTACCTTCACTCCAGGGACAGACCAGAGCCTTTAGACATGCAGTTTTAGTAACTGTTCTGTGTTTTGTAAGCATTAGGCTACATGACAAAGTAGCTAGAGGTTGTGGATTCACATTCCACCGCAGACAAGGGTAGGGGTAAAAATATATCCATTATAATAAAAGCACTGCTTGAATCTATCATCTTATTTGTGGTCTGATAAAAATAAAAAACATTTTTATAAATGTGCGTTTAATGCATTTGACATGTCAATATTAAGCATGCAGTCTTTACTTCTTTATGCTTGTTATTGATGTCCAATTAGTACTTGTGATGTGTGTTACTAAAGAAGACCAGCCTAGGTACATAGTCAGTAAGACACACACACGCACACACACACACACACACACACACACACACACACACACACACACACACACACACACACACACACACACACACACACACACACACACACACAAACTACTGTCCAGTCCCTAATCAGTGCTGTCAGATCAGTGTCAGCCAGAGAAAGCGACAGGGGTTTAAAAGGAGAGAAAGAGAGGGGCAGAATGACTCTGCATTTTCATTGTTTCTCTTTTCTGTCTACTCTTCCCCCCTTCTCTTACAACAAGCGTTCCTTTCAGCGACACCGCAGCCAGTGTCCAGGGATAGAACAGAATAGTTTTTATTTACATTTTTTACTTGTACCCCTTTTTCTTGATATCCAATTGGTAGTTACAGTCTTGTCCCAGGGCTGCAACTCCCCTAGAGACTCGGGAGAGGCGAGAGCAATACATCCTCCAAAACACGACCCTGCCAAGCCGCTTCTTGACACACTGCTCGCTTAACCCGGAAGCCAGTCGGAGGAAAAACCCTCCAGCTGGCGACCGGAGTCAGCTTGCACCACAAGGAGTTGCTAGGGTGCGGTGGGCCAAGGAAATCCCAACCGGCCAAACCCTACCCTAACCCAGACGATGCTGGGCCAATTGTGCACCACCTCATGGGTCTCCTGGTCATGGTCAGCTATGACACAGCCTGGAATCAAACCCAGGTCTGTAGTGCTGCCTCAAGCACTGCAATGCAGTGCCTTAGCCCGCTGCGACACTCGGGAGGCCCTAATAAGAATCTTGAAATACCACAACAGAGCATGACAACGAATGAGTGCATGTTGATTTCTATATTGGCTATTGTTAAAATAGAGGATAGTCTGGAACAGTGCTGAAGTTGTCTATCAACGGTAAAAATGTAGTGCAAACAGAACCAGTACAACTGAAGTATCTAATCATCAATGAATTAGTGAAAAATACGTTTTTGTTTTTTTAACACAGCAGCTGCATAACATCAGGTAGGCATATATTCACTTGTAACTATTTTTAATTCGTGGAAACTATCCTTTTCTAATTTATTATATTTTATTCGATGACATTGTTGTTAGAAAATAGATTTGTGTTTAGGGCATGGAAATATAAGCGCATCTCCTAGGCTAAATTAACAAACTAGGCATGCATAGCTCACCACATGATCTTCAAACCAAAGACTGGACAAACTCGTGTTTCTAAAACTGAATTCTAAGGCACTGTAGAATGACTGTATAGCCTAATAAGGAAGTTTTTGTTTCATTATTATTTCAATTTCATTTTATACAGCCTAAATGCAAAGTGTATAGGGATGTTGTTGAAGTGCTGGTGTTGATGTGTTGTTGAAAAGCTGAGTGCTCCTGCCAGCCTGTAGTGTGTCACAAAGGCTTCCCAATTAATTTCTGAAATGGCAGGGTATAGCCTGCTCCTGACTGATTTAGAGTTAGTACGTTGTTGAAATATTCAACGCCAATTGACAGTGACAGAATCACACATTACTTCCCAAGCAGAGTGCATTGTTTTGTCTCCTCGGCTATAGAAGGTTGCAGCATTTGAATGTTATAGCGTCAACCCAAATATATCCCATATCCATTGGAGTCACGTCTTTCCCCTGCATTTTACAGCTTGTTTCTAGCATTGCAGCCTAAAGCATCGCTATAGATCACTTTATATAATCAGATCCATCAAAATAAAATAAAAATCTTCACCTAACAAGTGGTAGGCCTATGCTTTTACCCATTTTCTTTAACAAAAGCAACAATACCCTCACACCCCCCCCAAACGGTGAGCTGATATTCCCTTTTTATCTACAGTATGTGGAGTACAGAGGTGAGGTAGTCATTTAAAAATCATGTTAAACACCATTATTGCACACAGTGAGTCCATGCAACTTATTATGCGACTTGGTAAGCACATTTTCACTCCTGAACTTATTTAGGCTTGCCATAACAACGGGGTTGAACACTTATTGACGCAAGACATTTCAGCATTTCATTTTTCATTCATTTGTAAAAATGTCTAAAAACATAATTCCACTTTGACATTATGAGGATTGAGGGATTGGTGTGTAGATTGATGAGGAAAAAAACCCAATTGAATCCTTTTTTAAATAAGGCTGTAACTAAGTCAGGAATACTTTCCGAAGGTACTGTATCTATTGTAGGCTAGCCTATATTATTTTAGCCATGCTTTGGAGGTGTGTAAAACCCCCTCCATGATGTAGACTACACGTGTCCATGCCCATCATGAAACCAGAGATGAGAACATCAGTGAATACCGGTAAACCTTGTGTTTAGAAGTTATTTTCCTGTAACAATTGCTTGTTACATTTTTAAAACCCAAATCCCTCCTTAGGCTACCCGTATCCTCGGCCTACTATAATGAAGGCTGGTTCAATAGCAAGCCGTCGTCTTTTTTCTTTTCTTGCCTATTTTAGGAGATTATACAATTTTACGTACATTTACTGTTGTTGTTGAAAAAAACGACCAGATTGCTTGTTTTTCATTGAATTTCATTCAAATGAAACTTAGAATGATTCACGCTATCCTGGTTTTATGGTGAGAACATCCTTGGTGCGTATGCAATGTCACCTCTAGAGAAATGTGATTTATACAGTATATAAAACATTCAATTTGGGAGCAGTATAATTGTGAGTGGACATTCTCCCTTTCTGATGAATCGCTGGAATAATATATTCCAGCGATTGTGAAAAGTTTGGATGTCTTAAAACACTGCATAGTCTACGTTGTTTTAATATTATAAGGACCCTACTCCATTTTCCTCTGGGTAACAATTGTGTACATTTTGACCACTCTCTTATTGCAATTGGTTATTCCCCATCATTTGCAACAATAGCTACAGTTGAAGTCGGAAGTTCACATACTGTCACGGGCATTGGAAAGAAGAGGACCAAGGTGCGGAGTGGTGAGCGTACATACTTTTAATAGTAGATGTCACCAACAAAACAATAAACAATACCAAAACAAACCATGAAGCTTAAGGCTCTCTAAGGTCAGGGCGTGACAGTACCCCCCCTCTGGACTGGAGGCCATCTCTGGAGGCTCCGGACTGGAGGCTCCGGACTGGAGGGCCTCGTTGGAGGCTTCGTGCCATGTCTCACCACTGGAGGCTTCTTGCCATGGATCATCACTGAGGCTTCTTGCCATGGATCATCACTGGAGGATTCGTGCCATGGATTATCACTGGAGGCTTCGTGCCATGGATCATCACTGGAGGCTTCTTGCCATGGATCATCCCTGGAGCCTTCGTGCCATGGATCATCACTGGAGGCTTCGTGCCATGGATCACTGGAGGCTTTGTGCCATGGATCATCACTGGAGTGGAGAGACACACAGGAGTCCTGGCTCTGGGAGTAGACACAGGACTCACCAGGCTAGGGAGACATACCGGAGGCCTTGTCCTTGGCCAAGGCACCGGATACACTGGGCAGTGGAGGCGCACTGGAGGTCTCGAGCTAAGAGCCTGCACAACCCGTCCTGGCTGGATGGTGACTTTGGCCCGGCACGTGCGGGGCGCAGGCACAGGACGCACTGGCTGTGCAGATGCACTGGAGACACCGTGCGCAGGATATCCTGGGCCGTAGAGACGTACTGGAGGTCTGGAGAGCAGGGCTGGCACAATCCGTCCTGGCTGGATGCTCACCCTAGCCCGGCAGATGCGGGGAGCTGGGATGTAGCGCACCAGGCTAAGAACGGGTACCGGAGACACCGTGCGCTCCACCGCATAACACGGTGCCTGACCAGTACGACGCCCGCCATGGTAAGCACGGGGAGTTGACTCAGGTCTCCAACCTGACTCTGCCACACTCCCCGTGTTCCCCCCCTCAATTCTTTCGCCTCTCAGCTTTATCTGCTTACAATTCCTCCCATGGACGGTGATACTCCCCTAGCTTGCCTCCAGGGTCCTTTCCCGTCCAGAATCTCTTCTCATGTCCAGGAGTCCTGAACACGCTGCTCCTCCTTACCACGCTGCTTGGTCCCTTGGTGGTGGGAAGTTCTGTCACGGCCGTTAAAAGAAGAGGACCAAGGTGCAGCGTGGTGAGCGTACATACTTTTAATAGTAGATGTCGCCAACAAAACAATACCAAAACAAACCGTGAAGCTTAAGGCTATGTGCCATCAAACAAAGTTAACTTCCCACAAAGAAAGGAGGGAAAACGGACTACCTAAGTATGGTTCCCAATCAGAGACAACGATAGACAGCTGTCCCTGATTGAGAACCATACCCGGCCAAAACAAAGAAATACAAAAACATAGAAAAAAGAACATAGAATGCCCACCCAAATCACACCCTGACCAAACCAAAATAGAGACATAAAAAGCTCTCTAAGGTCAGGGCGTGACACTTCCTGACTGATGTCTTGTGATGTTGCTTCAATATATCCACCTAATTTTCCTGCCTCATGATGAAATTTATTTTGTGAAGTGCACCAGTCCCTCTTGCAGCAAAGTACGGCCACAACATGATGCTGCCACCCCTGTGCTTCACGGTTGGGATGGTGCTCTTCGACTTGCAAGTGTTGGCTCCACTTTTCTGGGCACCGTTATTTACTTAACAAATAAGGAATACTTAAAATGTGCACATATAAAATTAAGATATTTTAATTAGAATACAGCCGTAGACAGAAGTCAAAGATCAACATACATCGCAGCCGGCCACGACCAGGTGCATGTTGTTTCCTCCAACACATTGGTGCGGCTGGCTTCCGGGTTGGATGCGAGCTGTGTTAAGAAGCAGTGCGGCTTGGTTGGGATGTGTTTCGGAGGACGCATTGCTTTCGACCTTCGTCTCTCCCGAGCCTGTACGGGAGTTGTAGCGATGAGACAAGATAGTAACTTCTAACAATTGGATACCACGAAATTGGGGAGAAAAAGGGGTTGTTTTTTTTAAATAAAAAAATTAAAAGATCAACATACAATTTGTCTCTCCTGAGTTCTGCTCCGAACAAAAGAAAGACAGCATCGTATATCCCCGGGATCACACCTTATCCTATATCAAACCCTGCATGTGCAGCTAAAAGAACAAGTTATTCTTAACACAAGCTTTCTGAGAACATGTCTCAGCGGTATGCAAATCTCCCCTTGTTTCAGAGAAAAACAGACGCTGTCTTTCTGTGTCTCGCTTATCACCCTCAGTCCCTCTTCTCACCTTTTCTCACAGACATGGGGCTGCGGGTTTTGGCAGAGTGCTAGACACATACAGAGGCCTCAATATTCAGCTATACAGTGAGTATAAGTACAATGGCATGTAAGCAAATTAATAACAACATAATCAATGGTGAGGGTCTTTAGAAGACCCCCAAAATCAACTTTAACCTTACACAAGCCTTCCCTTTTTTCCTCAGTTCTATTTTTGTTTCATCAGACCAGAGGACATTTCTTCAAAAAGTTCGATCTTTGTCCCCATGTGCAGTTGCAAACCATAATCTGGCTTTTTTATGGTGGTTTGGAGCAGCGGCTTCTTACTTGCTGAATGGCCTTTAAAATTATGTCTATATAGGACTCATTTTACTGTGGATATAGATACTTTTGTACCTGTTTCCTCCAGGATCTTCACAAGGTCCTTTGCTGTTGTTCTGGGATTGATTTGCACATTTCGTACCAAAATACGTTCATCTCTAGGAGACAGAACACGTCTACTTTCTGAGCGGTATGACGGCTGCGTGGTCCCATTGTGTTTATACTTGCGTACTATTGTTTGTACAGATGAAATTGGTACCTTCAGGCATTTGGAAATTGCTCCCAAGGATGAACCAGACTTGTGGAGGTCTACAATTTTATTTTCTGAAGTCTTGGCTGATTTCCTTTGATTTTCTCATGATGTCAAGCAAAGAGGCACTGAGTTTGAAGGTAGGCCTTGAAGTACATCCACAGGTACACCTCCAATTGACTCAAATTATGTCAATTAGCCTATCAGAAGCTTCTAAAGCCATGACGTCATTTTCTGGAATTTTCCAAGCTGTTTAAAGTCACAGCCAACTTAGTGTATGTAAACTTCTGACCCACTGGAATTGTGATACAGTGAATTATACGTGAAATAATCTGTCTGTAAACAATTGTTGGGAAAATGACCTGTGCCTAACCGACTTGCCAAAACTATAGTTTGTTAAGAATAAATTTGTGGAGTGATTGAAAAACGAGTTTTAATGACTAAAACCTAAGTGTATGTCAACCTCCAACTTTTTGGGGTCGACATTTAGGGAAGTTCACATAAAAAAAGATGCAACAATTCCATTTAACCATCTTGTGTCGATGAAAACATCTGGAAATAATGATGTCACACCTATAAAAAATTTAAAAATCCACAAAAACCTAGTGTTTCGATTACCCAATCAGACTAACTGCTCATTAATAAATTGGCGACAGCCTGTATACCCTCCCACCTGTCTGTTCCATGTCACAGGTGGCCCACGAAAGCCAGCATGGATAGAATGCAATCATTGACTAATATTTGCCATATTCTAATACTTCTCATGTGCCAACATATCGCCCAGGCGCCGTGCCATGGTGAAACTTGCACTCCTGAAGGTCTGAAATAATTGGATGGTGAAACTTGCCAGCCAACTAGAAAAGGCGAAGCAATTCAAGCATTCTTGAAAGTCAGGAAACTTTTTTTTCTGTAAAAAAAACCTAAACAATTATAGTTGAAAAATATTGAATTTGCAAGACAGGCATTTAGAATGAAATGTGGAGCTTTATAGTTAGGCGGAGACATCACGTACCTTCAAAATTATTTGTCAATCATAATTTATTCAAAAAACACCATTGTCATCATAATTTGTTGCAATAAGAATGGATAAAAATATTGTCGATCTTTAGAAAATGTATCCTATATCTGCGGTTTCCATTACACATGTCGCAAATACTTTTTTTGTGACATTGCTTTTGCTGAATAAACCTGGGTCAATGGAAACTTGCCTAATGTCAATGAGCGTCATCAATATCTTTCCTTTGCCGTACCTCAAACTGTCATGATTACCTGCTGAGATAAACTTTTATGAGTTGATTTCACTCCTGGCTCAGAGTTTGCCTGGGCAGTGTCTTAACATCATCCTTAAACTTACTCTGAGCTTGGATTTGTTTTTTTAAAACAGATTAAATCAGCATTCCCAAGACCTTTTCTGAGATGCTTTGTGGATACAGGCCCTGGTCTAACGTCGCTGTCTCAAATACAACCCTATTCCCTATGTAGTGTACTACTTTTGACCTGGGGCTCGCAGGGCTTGGGTACATTGTTTTCTCTCTCACTTTATAGGAAATAGGGTGCCATTTGGGAGACAAGCCCAGGTCTAAGGTCTGAGTGTGACACTAATTAGTATCTATTACCAGCAGCTCATTAATGAGGCCCCTCCCCCGGGGTAGTCAATTTTCTTCTACTACTTCTATGAGTTGGAAAACAAACTGAAAGGGTGCATACTGCCACCTGTAGTCTGTTTTTTGAACAGGTATAAAGCCAAGGTTGGTGATTTACTGCCACCTGCACTTATGGAGTTGTGTGATCCTTCCTTAACCCATAGGAAGTCGCACCCAGTTGACTACTTCAAAATGGTGAAAGTCCTCAGTGGAGCTGCCAATGCTAAAACTGGCTTTTAGGGCACGTGAGTTCTCTGTACATCTCTATGGGTTTACCTCATTCATTTAGATGGGGTTCAGGCAGAAACTGAGGTTTTGTTTGGAGCTGCTAGTGAGTCGGGTGAAGCTAATTGTACAGAAAGTGAGAATAAGTGGGTTACAGTGGTGAAGAAAAAGGGAAACAAGAGAAGTAAAGCTGTGCTGGAAAATAGGGAAGCACCTAGACTCGTTTTTAGTCGGAGTCAGGGTTTTGGATCAATGCCACTTAGGAAATCTGTTTAACGTCTCCCAGAAAATCTGGAATGTGTCGAAGGAAAGTGTGGAGTCGGTGAGAGTCACAAGAAGTGGTCTTATTTGGATTTTTTTTTTGTGTCTGTGGAGCAGAAGAAGCGTTTTAAGGCAAAACGATATCGGAGTGGAATGTTTCCTGCATGGATTTTCGTAGCAGGGCGCCTATTGAGGGGTTTATTTCTGTGGTGGCGGAAGAAATAAAGGCAAAGGCTATAACTGAAGACATTAATGGAGTTGTTGGTGCTTATTATCTGTGCATAGTCATTTTAACTCTACCTACATGTACATATGGCCTCAATTACCTCGACTAACCTGTGCCCCCGCACATTGACTCCGTACTACTACCCCCTGTATAAAGTCTCCCTGCTGTTATTTTACTGCTGCTCTGCAATTATATAAAAATAAAAAAACGTATCTATTTTTTACTTAACACTTATTTCTCTTAAAACTGCATTGTCGGTTAAGGTTTTGTCAAAAGCATTTCACTGTAAGGTCTACACCTGTTGCATTTGGCGCGTGTAACAAATACAACTTGGTTTGATTTGCACGTCGACTGACCTGTATGGTGGATGGCGAAACATGAGCCTGAATTCTTGGCGTGCCCTGTTAGTGTGAGGGAGAATGAGGTGGCAAGGGTAAAGTAGTGTCCAGTGTGTCTCCTATCTGGAGGCGGTGAAAAGATTGGAAGGAACGAGTGGCGGGGACGAAAGGGAAAAGGGGGGTACCTAGTCAGTTGTACAACTGAATGCCTTCAACTGAAATGTGTCTTCTGCATTTAACCCAACTCCTCTGAATCAGCGAGGAGCGGGGGGGTCCTTAATCGACATCCACGTCTAAGCAGTGGTAGTGGAGCCACCACGACCAGTGAAGGTTTCTCATCAACCAAGGGATAGTGAAATGCTACATGTTTAAAAAGGTGGACTTTGTATTATTTATTGTAATGGTCATAAGCTGTACAGCACAAGCGGAGAACAAGTCTAAGAAAATTGGAATCATTGCGAAATGCTGCTGAATGTTTTTTTGGGTCTTCGTGATTTCACATCCGAGGCGGTGCAAGAAATCCTGTCGGTGAATGTATCCCCATCACAGGCCCCTGAGTAGGGATGTATTTTGGAGTGGACTGCGATTGAAGTGTGATGGGCTTTCTTAGTTGACGTGTTTAATTTTGTACGATGTTGTTTTCCCCCCTTTCCCGAAACGTTTTCCTTTTTTCCCCCCCGGTAATGCTCCATTAACATTGGATGCCAAAAGCCGTTAAACTCCATCGAAGAAGAAGATTAATTTAGATGCCAAAATGGCTGCAGTGTCAGTTTGGCACAGGCAGAGGGAGAAGATCCAAAATGGCTGCAGTTTCAGTTTGGCACAGGCAGAGGGAGAAGATCCAAAATGGCTGCAGTTTCAGTTTGGCACAGGCAGAGAAAAAAACGTAATGGTGGGTTGCAAAACTAGAGCCAGTTAAATTAATGTTCTGTTTCTTTGTGATTTGTTTAATTGACTTTGTAACAATATACAAAAACAAATGACAATACAAATGCATGTTACAGTATCTTTTGAGTGTGAAATAGCTGCTTGGAGTTCATTCAAGGTTGACTAGAATAGAGGAAAGCATTGACATTTGAGGAACTGAAGTGACTGGCTGATTGGACAAAGATATTTTCCACAGAAAGAGACCTCTGAACTGTTCTTTGGTTAAAGAACCTTCTGCCTCAGATCTGGCTCTTTAGAGGTGTGTGTGTGTGTGTGTGTGTGTGTGTGTGTGTGTGTGTGTGTGTGTGTGTGTGTGTGTGTGTGTGTGTGTCTTTAGTGTGTGACATAGTTACATTGACTGAGGCAAATGTATTTCATTCAAGGACGACACACACACACAAACACACACACACACACCTCCACCAATCATCAACACCAACTGTTCAATTGGAGCCTTGATTTTTTTCATTCTGTCAGGTTCTGCAGTTACCAAGCAACATGTTATCCCCGAGTCCCAACTGTCAAAGAATCTTTCCATTTTTACAGTTGCTTTGTTCCAAATGGCAACCTATTCCCTATGGGCCCTGGTCAAACGTAGTGCAGTCTAGGGTGCCATTTAGGATACAAACAGTGACTAACACTGTCATATTATTGTCATCCTGAAATATGAAATATAATGTAAATACAGTGCCTTGCGAAAGTATTCGGCCCCCTTGAACTTTGCGACCTTTTGCCACATTTCAGGCTTCAAACATAAAGATATAAAACTGTATTTTTTTGTGAAGAATCAACAACAAGTGGGACACAATCATGAATTGGAACGACATTTATTGGATATTTCAAACTTTTTTAACAAATCAAAAACTGAAAAATTGGACGTGCAAAATTATTCAGCCCCTTTACTTTCAGTGCAGCAAACTCTCTCCAGAAGTTCAGTGAGGATCTCTGAATGATCCAATGTTGACCTAAATGACTAATGATGATAAATACAATCCACCTGTGTGTAATCAAGTCTCCGTATAAATACACCTGCACTGTGATAGTCTCAGAGGTCCGTTAAAAGCGCAGAGAGCATCATGAAGAACAAGGAACACTTGTTTTTGATTTGTTAAAAAAGTTTGAAATATCCAATAAATGTCGTTCCACTTCTTGATTGTGTCGCACTTGTTGTTGATTCTTCACAAAAAAATACAGTTTTATATCTTTATGTTTGAAGCCTGAAATGTGGCAAAAGGTCGCAAAGTTCAAGGGGGCCAAATACTTTCGCAAGGAACTGTATGTGTCAGACTTGGGTTCAAATACTTTTTGAAGTCAAATACTTTGAGCGTTTGGTCTAGTCTGCCTGGAGTGCCAGATTAGCAGGATCTTTAGTTCGAGGACTATTGGTCCATTAAGCCAAGCAAGCTCAGTCAAGCACAGATAAAGTATTTGAATTGCTTTCAGATAGTATTAACCCAGGTCTAATAGAAGGCTTCTACAAGGATAGTGATTTTGATAGCAATACAAGGCAGTCAAAATCGTCTGTATTCCATCACACGCAATACCCTTTTCAAAATCTCTGTAGAATGACAACGTAATGCTCTACAGGCTGTGTGTGTGTCTGTGGCTGTCTTCCACACTTTTCTGCCCTTTCTGGTTGCCTGGACACCAGTGCAAAAGGCTGGCACAGGTTTCCCGAACCCATTTGGTGAGCTCGCAGCAGAAGAGAATGAGACACACACACACACACAAACACACACATACACTACTTAGCAACGTTTAGGCTAGCATACGGACCGTGGGCGAGCCACAGAGGGGGAGTAGGCACTAAGGCCATTACTGTCCCAGCAGGTTGTTTATTTGTGAGTGCGTGTTTGTGTGCGCTTGCGTGTTTGGTATGTTATATTCTGTGTTCCTGTTTGCTTTCAGAGCAAGTTATGGAGGTCTGATTAGGGGCTGTGGTGGGATAAGGAGAGGGTATGCGGGTTAAATGATCTGATGGATCTGAGGTTCAAGCAGACATCAATACGGAATGTTCTGAAAGGTGTGTCTTATTTTGTATCTATGTGTGTGAGAATGCAGAGCATTTTTGAGCTTGCGTGTGTGCAAATGTGGGTGTATGGATATGTATGTGTGTGTGTGAATATACAGTATATGCGCACGCATGTGTTTGTGCGCACTATACACAGTCGCTGCGAGTCTTTCAGTGTGTCTCTACTGAGTGTAATTACTGAGATACATAGCAAGCCAGAGAGACAATTTATATTTTCTTCATAATAATTTTTGATTCCCTCATAGATTCAAAACTGCAATGTCTGTCTAAAACACATTTTATGGATTTTTCCTCATTTTCTGTTTCTTACCCTCGCCCTCTTTCTCTCTCTCCCCTTCTCTTTCTCCCCATCTCTCTTTCCCTCTTAATCTCCCTGCCTCTCTCTTTGTCTTTCTCTCTCTCTGTATTCCTGCCTCACTCTCTTTTCCTCTCATTTTCACCACACCTCCCTCCCTCCCACCGCTAGCACTCATTAGCACTATAAGTCGAAGTGTCACATTCCCAGTTCCCACCATGCATCTGGTCTTAAGGAGGTGACAGGATGTACAGTACGCGTATCATACTGTGCATTTCACAAGGCTTGATTTAGAAGAGCAGAGTACATGTATTCACTTATTTAAGGATAAATAATTTTAGATCACCTTGCATTGTTTTGGTATCATAGGTTATTATAACTTTAATATAGTATAGGTTGATTGCTTCGCTTATATTTTATCATCCACTTTATTTACCTTGTATACCTCCAAGATTGGTGACTTGACTATCACATTTGTGTAAACAGTGCCATCTCCTCTGTCTTCATTTGTTTGACAGTGTTACAGTATAACTTTAGACCGTCCCCTCGCCCATACCCGGGCGCGAACCAGGGACCCTCTGCACACATCAACAACAGTCACCCACGAAGCATCGTTACCCATCGCTCCACAAAAGCCGCAGCCCTTGCAGGGCAAGGGGAACCACGACTTCAAGGTCTCAGAGCAAGTGACGTCACCGATTGAAACGCTATTTAGCGCGCACCGCTAACTAAGCTAGCCGTTTCACATCCGTTACACTCACTCCCCTTTTGACCTCCTCCTTTTCCGCAGCAACCAGTGATCCGGGTCAACAGCATCAATGTAACAGTATAACTTTAGACCGTCCCCTCGCCCATACCCGGGCGCGAACCAGGGACCCTCTGCACACATCAACAACAGTCACCCACGAAGCATCGTTACCCATCGCTCCACAAAAGCCACGGCCCTTGCAGGGCAAGGGGAACCACTACTTCAAGGTCTCAGAGCAAGTGACGTCACCGATTGAAATGCTATTTAGTGCGCCCCGCTAACTAAGCTAGCCGTTTCACATCCGTTACAACAGCAAACACAATTTACAATGACCACTGCAGCCTACCATTTGACAGACTAGGAGAACCAGACTAGGTGGGAGCGAAGGAAACTGTGTGCTAGCTTAGACAGCTAGCCCTACGGAGTACCCCGGGGGAAAGCAGGATGGGGCGACACTGTGTGCTAATTAGCTAACTAGCAAACTAGCACACTGTGTCGGTAGTACACAGTGTCACCCCTGCCTCCCGCCTGCTGTATACCAGAGTAGCTAGAGGTAGATGGGGGCGACACCGGTAGACAGTGTCCCTGGTATCGCCTGTCGGGCACGGTTTTCTCAGGTACACAACAGGCAGGCTTGACACTATGTGCTAGCTAACTAGCAAGCTAGCACATGGTGTCGCTAACGAGCAAGCGGTGTTGCTCCACTAATGGGATGATCTAGGGAACGCCCTGAATTGTGGGCTGCAGTTGCATACTGTTGAACATTTTGGGCGACTTGACCAAATTAACACAGTCAAGCAATCTCCATAGACAGAAATTGTCAGTAGAATGGCCTTACATTTCCGGTCACAACTTGCAGACTTTCTGTGCGTTTTGTTGCCAACCTTACTTTGCTACCTGGCAACTTTACGTTTTTAACTTTTTAATTACCATTTATATTTTTAGTTTTTCCCTCACTCAACTTTTTTTTCATTCAACTTTTTCACTCCGGACACTTTATCTGGACATGGTTCGTCAGGACTTCCAACAGCCGAAGCTAAGTAGTAACATTAACACGATGCCTTCTAATTGCAGTCGCTCTACTCATAATATACAGGAGAACGATCGCCTTATGGCGAGGATAGCTGTACTGCAAGCCCAGCTTCAGACGTAAGCGTTAGGCAAGGGTAATTTCAGTGTAGGAAAGAATGAAACAGTGTCTGTGCCACCAGAAAGTACAGATAGTAACATTAGTATAAATCTCCTCACACGGTCCCCGCAGCCGGACAACTTTCTCATGGCTTCTGGAGGGAAATGCTGTATGAATGCTCAACCGGTGTCGCTCATTCAGCCGACAGAAACTTTTAACCGGTTTTCCCCATTAAGCAGCTAGTCGGAGTCTGAGGCCGAGCCTTCTCTTGTCTCTACTCCTCCCGTTACGGGGTCTGAGACACCGAAGCTTCCCACCATACGCTCTGACAAATTGAAAACCCTAGTCATTGGCGACTCCATTACCCGCAGTATAAGACTTAAAACGAATCATCCAGCGATCATACACTGTTTACCAGGGGGCAGGGCTACCGACGTTAAGGCTAATCTGAAGATGGTGCTGGCTAAAGCTAAAACTGGCGAGTGTAGAGAGTATAGAGATATTGTTATCCACGTCGGCACCAACGATGTTAGGATGAAACAGTCAGAGGTCACCAAGCGCAACATAGCTTCAGCGTGTAAATCAGCTAGAAAGATGTGTCGGCATCGAGTAATTGTCTCTGGCCCCCTCCTAGTTAGGGGGAGTGACGAGCAAGCTTCCAGAAAATTGGAACGGAAATGGCGCCACACCAAACTGGAAGTCTTCCGACTAGCTTGGAAATACAGTACTGTGTAGTTTCGAAGAGCCCTCACTATTGCTCATCCTATTTTTCCAACTTATTTGAGGAAAATAAGAACAATCCGAAATGTATTTTTGATACTGTCGCAAAGCTAACTAAACAGCAGCATTCCCCAAGAGAGGATGGCTTTCTTTGAGGAAAAGATCATGATCATTAGAAAGCAAATTACGGACTCCTCTTTAAATCTGCGTATTCCTCCAAAGCTCAGTTGTCCTGAGCCTGCACAACTCTGCCAGGACCTAGGATCAAGAGAGACACTCAAGTGTTTTAGTACTATATCTCTTGACACAATGATGAAAATAATCATGGCCTCTAAACCGTCAAGCTGCATACTGGACCCTATTCCAACTAAACTACTGAAAGAGCTGCTTCCTGTGCTTGGCCCTCCTATGTTGAACATAATAAATGGCTCTCTATCCACCGGATGTGTACCAAACTCACTAAAAGTGGCAGTAATAAAGCCTCCCTTGAAAAAGCCAAACCTTGACCCAGAAAATATAAAAATCTATCGGCCTATATCGAATCTTCCATTCCTCCCAAAAATGTAAGAAAAAGCTGTTGCGCAGCAAATCACTGCCTTCCTGAAGACAAACTATGTATACGAAACGCTTCAGTCTGGTTTTAGACCCCATCATAGCACTGAGACTGCACTTGTGAAAGTGGTAAATTACCTTTTAATGGTGTCAGACCCTAGACCTTAGTGCTGCTTTTGATACCATCGATCACCACATTCTTTTGGAGAGATTGGAAACTCAAATTGGTCTACACGGACAAGTTCTAGCCTGGTTTAGATCTTATCTGTCGGAAAGATATCCGTTCGTCTCTGTGAATAGTTTGTCCTCTGACAAATCAACTGTAAATTTTGGTGTTCCTCAAGGTTCCGTTTTAGGACCACTATTGTTTTCACTATATATTTTACCTCTTGGGGATGTCATTCGAAAACATAATGTTAACTTTCACCGCTATGCGGATGACACACAGCTGTACATTTCAATTAAACATGGTGAAGCCCCAAAATTGCTCTCGCTAGAAGCCTGTGTTTCAGACATAAGGAAGTGGATGGCTGCAAACTTTCTACTTTTAAACTCGGACAAAACAGAGATGCTTGTTCTAGGTTCCAAGAAACAATGAGATCTTCTGTTGAATCTGACAATTAATCTTGATGGTTGTACAGTCATCTCAAATAAAACTGTGAAGGACCTCGGTGTTACTCTGGACCCTGATCTCTCTTTTGACGAACATATCAAGGCTGTTTCAAGGACAGCTTTTTTCCATCTACGTAACATTGCTAAAATCAGAAAATTTCTGTGCAAAAAAATTAATCCATGCTTTTGTTACTTCTAGGTTAGACTACTGCAATGCTCTACTTTCCGGCTACCCTGATAAAGCACTAAATAAACTTCAGTTGGTGCTAAATACGGCTGCTAGAATCCTGACTAGAACCAAAAAATGTGATCATATTACTCCAGTGCTAGCCTCCCTACACTGGCTTCCTGTTAAGGCAAGGGCTGAATTCAAGGTTTTACTGCTAACCTACAAAGCATTACATGGTCTTGCTCCTACCTATCTTTCCAATTTGGTCCTGCCGTACATACCTACACGTACTCTACGGTCACAAGACGCAGGCCTCCTGATTGTCCCTAGAATTTCTAAGTAAACAGCTGGAGGCAGGGCTTACTCCTATAGAGCTCAATTGTTATGGAATGGTCTGCCTACCCATGTGAGAGACGCAGACTCAGTCTCAACCTTTAAATCTTTACTGAAGACTCATCTCTTCAGTGGGTCATATGATTGAGTGTAGTCTGGCCTAGGAGTGTGAAGGTGAACGGAAAGGCTCTGGAGCAACGAACCGCCCTTGCTGTCTCTGCCTGGCCGGTTCCCCTCTCTCCACTTGGATTCTCTGCCTCTAACCCTATTACAGGGGCTGAGTCACTGGCCTACTGGTGCTCTTCCATGCCGTCCCTAGGAGGGGTGCGTCACTTGAGTGGGTTGAGTCACTGATGTGATCTTCCTGTCTGGGTTGGCGCCCCCCTTGGGTTGTGCTGTGGATCTTTGTGGGCCATACTCGACCTTGTCTCAGGATGGTAAGTTGGTGGTTGAAGATATCCCTCTAGTGGTGTGGGGGCCTTATCCGGGGGTATCATCATATGGGGCCACAGTGTCTCCTGACCCCTCCTGTCTCAGCCTCCAGTATGTATGCTGCAGTAGTTTATGTGTCGAGGGGATAGGGTCAGTCTGAATTTAAGTATGCTCTCTCTAATTCTCTCTTTCTCTCTTTTTTTCTCTCTCTCAGAGGACCTGAGCCCTAGGACCATGCCTCAGGACTACCTGGCATGATGACTCCTTGCTTTCCCCAGTCCACCTGGCCGTGCTGCTGCTCCAGGTTCAACTGTTCTGCCTGCGGCTGTCCCAGACCTGCTGTTTTCAACTCTCTAGAGACACCAGGAGCCGTAGAGATACTCTTAATGATCGGCTATGAAAAGCCAACTGACATTTACTCCTGAGGTGATGACTTGCTGCACCCTCGACAACTTCTCTGATTATTATTATACGACCATGCTGGTCATTTATGAACATTTGAACACCTTGACCATGTTCAGCCAGAAGAGAACTGGCCACCCCTCATAGCCTGGTTCCTCTCTAGGTTTCTTCCTAGGTTTTGGCCTTTCTAGGGAGTTTTTCCTAGCCACCGTGCTTCTACACCTGCATTGCTTGCTGTTTGGGGTTTTAGGCTGGGTTTCTGTACAGCACTTTGAGATATCAGCTGATGTAAGAAGGGCTATATAAATACATTTGATTTGATACTGAAGTGACTTTCAACGTGGCACTGTTATAGGATTTCACCTTTCCAACAAGTCAGTGTGTCAAATTTCTGCACCGGTCATCTGCTAGTGCTGTTATTTTGAAGTTGAAACGGCTCAGCCGCGAATTGGTAGGCCACACAGGCTCACAGAACGGGACCGCCAAGTGCTGAAGCGCATAGCGTGTAAGAAGCATATTTCCTCAGTTGCAACACTCAACATTCTCTGGAGTGATGAATAATGCTTCACGATCTGGCAGTCTGACGGATGAATCTGAGTTTGGCAGATGCCAGGAGAACTCAACCTTCCCCAATGCATGGTGCCAACTGTAAAGTTTGGTGAGGGAGGAATAATGGTCTGGGGTTGTTTTCATGGTTTGGGCTAGGCCCCTTAGTTACAGTCAAGGGAAATCTTAACTCTACAGCATACATTGACATTCTAGGGACCATTCTGATTTTCCACCTTTGTGGCAACAGTTTGGGGAAGGCCCTTTCTTGTTTCAGCATGACAATGCCCCCGTCCACAAAGTGAGGTCCACACAGAAATGGTTTGTCGAGAGTGGTGTGGAAGAACTTGACTGGCCTGCACAGAGCCCTGACCTCAACCCCATCGAACACCTTTGGGATGAATTGGAACGCAGACTGCGAGCCAGGCCTAATCGTCCAACATCAGTGCCCGACCTCACTAATGTTCTTGTGGCTGAATGGAAGCATGTCCCCGCAGCAATGTTCCAACATCTAGTGGAAAGCCTTCCCAGAAGAGTTGAGGCTGTTATAGCAGCAAAGGGGGGACCAATTCCATATAAATGCCCATGATTTTAGAAAGGGAGGTTCGACGAGCAGGTGTCCACATTATTTTGGTCATGTAGTGTATTTCACAGCAGTTTTGATGGTACAATGATTCTCTACACTGTACATTGCTTGTTTTGTCACATAAACTGAAATAAAGCGAATTATTTCAATTTTAGCAACCAGGGAATGGGGGAACGATTTCTGCATATTGCACCTTTAAGATGCACTGAATGCCATAATATTATGCTATTAATTGCCTGTATATGCAAAGCAACTGACTGATAATCATAGTGATTGAGATGTTTCAACATGTGCGGTGCCATTACTGCTATGGCCAGAGGAGGGTGCTGTTTTCCACTGAGGTACACTACGGTCGTCATTGCCTAGGGGGATTGTCCTAGCACACACACACACACACACACACACACACACCACAAACATTCATGCACGCATGCACATGCAGGTTTGGTTGTCGACCGTCAAATATATACACACACTCACACTCTCTCTCGCTCTCTCTCTCTTTCTTGCTCTCTTTCTCTCACACACCACCAATAAAATAGAAGTTATTCCAACCTTCATTTAACTTCCCCATATACTGTACCTACCACCCTTCTGCCCCTGTCTGCCTGGCATCTAAATAGGCACAAACTGTATGAGCCAGCATATGACATGGAGGAGGAGAGGATCAGGTTGCAAACTGTTATTAATAACTCTCCTCTCCTTTCTACTTGGTAAACTAAAATCTGACATGCTCTCTCTCTCTTTAGCTCTCTTTCTCCAGCTCTAGCACTCTCTCTCTCTTTAGGTCTCTGTCCTTATTTCTAGCTCTCTCTCTGGCTCTAGCACTATCTCTCTTTAGCTCTCTCTCCTTCTCTCTAGTTCTCTCTCTCTCTGGCTCTAGTGCTCTCTCTCTCTAGCTCTCACTCCTGTCTAGCTCTCTCAATCTCAATCTCTTGCTCTAACTCTGTCTCTAGCTCTCTCCCCTTCTCTCTAGCTCTCTCTCCTTCTCTCTAGCTCTCTCTCCTTTTCTCTAGCTCTCTCTCCTTCTCTCTAGCTCACTCTCTCTCGCTCTCTCTGGCTCTAGTGCTCTCTCTCACTCTAGCTTCCTCTCTCTACCTTCACTGTCTCCAAGATCCCCTAAATATATATACACTCACTTGTGCATATACTGTACCTAGGCTACATGTGTACACACACACACAATACTAGCTAACATATTAATGAGTGTACGAACAGTAGGAACACCCACTCTTTCCATGACATAGACTGAGATCCCTTATTGATGTCACCTATTAAATCCACCTCAATCAGTGTAGATGAGGGGAGAAGACAGGTTAAAGAAGGATTTTTAAGCCTTGAGACAATTGAGAGATGGAATGTGTATGTGTGCCATTCAGAGGGTGAATGGGCATGACAAAATATTTAAGAGCCTTTGAATGGAGTATGGTAGTAGGTGCCGGGCGTACCGGTTTAAGTGTGGCAAGCACTGCAACGCTGCAGTGTTATTTATTTATTTCACCTTTATTTAACCAGGTAGGCTAGTTGAGAACAAGTTCTCATTTGCAACTGCGACCTGGCCAAGATAAAGCAAAGCAGTTCGTCACATACAACAACACAGAGTTACACATAGAATAAACAAACATACCATCAATAATACAGTAGAAAAATCTATATACAGCATTTGCAAATGAGGTAGGATAAGAGAGGTAAGGCAATAAATAGGCCATGGTGGTGAAGTAATTACAATATAGCAATTAAACACTGGAATGGTAGGGTGTGTAGAAGATGAATGTGCAAGTAGAGATACTGGGGTGCGAAGGAGCAAGATAAATAAATAAATACAGTATGGGGATGAGGTAGATTGGATGGGCTATTTACAGATGAGCTATGTACAGGTGCAGTGATCTGTGAGCTGCTCTGACAGCTAATGCTTAAAGCTAGTGAGGGAGGTGAGAGTCTCCAGCTTCAGCGATTTTTGCAGTTCGTTCCAGTCATTGGCAGCAGAGAACTGGAAGGAGAGGCAGCCAAAGGAAGAATTGGCTTTGGGGGTGACTAGTGAGCTATACCTGCTGGAGCGCGTGCTACGGGTGGGTGCTACTATCGTGACCAGTGAGCTGAGATAAGGCTGGGCTTTACCTAGCAGAGACTTGTAGATGACCCGGAGCCAGTGGGTTTGGCGACGAGTATGAAGCGAGGGCCAGCCATCGAGAGCTTACAGGTCGCAGTGGTGGTTAGTATATGGGGTGATGTTGTGATTGACAGAGTCGCAAGCCTTATCCAGGTCCATGATTACAGCTGCACAGTAATGTCTCTTATCGATGGCGGTTATGATATCGTTTAGGACCTTGACCTTGGCTGAGGTGCACCCATGACCAGCTCTGAAGCCAGATTGCATAGCGGAGAAGGTACGGTGAGATTCGAAATGGTCGGTAATCTGTTTGTTAAATTGGCTTTCAAAGAACTTAGGAAGGCAGGGTAGAATAGATATAGGTATTTAGCAGTTTGGGTCTAGAGTGTCTCCCCCTTTGAAGAGGGGGATGACCGCGGCAGCGTTCTAATATATGGGAATCTCAGACGATACGAAAGAGAGGTTGAACAGGCTAGTAATAGGGGTTGCAACAATTTCGGCAGATAATTTTAGAAAGAGAGGGGCCAGATTGTCTAGCCCGGCTGATTTGTAGGGGTCCAGATTTTTCAGCTCTTTCAGAACATCAGCTATCTGGATTTGGGTGAAGGAGAAGTGAGGGAGGTTTGGGTGAGTTGCTGTGGGGAGTGCAGGGCTGATGACCGGGGTAGGGGTAGCCAGGTGGATAGCATGGCCAGCCGTAGAAAAAGGCTTATTGAAATTCTCAATTATTGTGGATTTATCGGTAGTGACAGTGTTTACCTCAGCCTCAGTGCAGTGGGCAGCTGGGAGGAGGTGCTTTTATTCTCCATGGACTTTACAGTGTCCCAGAACTTTTTTGAGTTTGAACTACAGGATGCAAATTTGTGTTTGAAAAAGCTTTCCTATCTGCCTGTGTATATTGGTTCGTAACTTCCCTGAAAGTTGCATATCACGTGGGCTATTCGATGCTAATGCAGAACGCCACAGGATGTTTTTGTGCTGGTCAAGGGCAAATAGGTCTGAAGTGAACCAAGGGCTATATCTATTCCTGGTTCTAAATTTTTTGAATGGAGCATGCTTATTTAAGATGGTGAGGAAGGCACTTTTAAAGAATAACCAGGCATCCTCTACTGATGGGATGAGGTCAATGTCATTCCAGGATACCACAGCCAGGTCGATTAGAAAGGCTTGTTCGCTGAAGTGTTTTAGGGAGCGTTTGACAGTGATGAGGGGTGGTCGTTTGACCGCAGACCCATTCCCGATGCAGGCAATGAGGCAGTGATCGCTGAGATCTTGGTTGAAAACAGCAGAGGTTTATTTGGAGGGTGAGTTAGTTACGATGATATCTATGAGGGTGCCCGTGTTTACAGATTTGTGGTTGTACCTGTTAGGTTCCTTGATAATTTGTGTGAGATTGAGGGCATCAAGCTTAGATTGTAGGAAGGCCGGGGTGTTAAGCATGTCCCAGTTTAGGTCACCTAGCAGCACAAGCTCAGAATATAGAAGGGGGGAAATCAATTCACATATGTTGTCCAGAGCACAGCTGGGGGCAGAGGGTGGTCTATAGCAAGAGGCAACGGTGAGAGACTTGTCCCTGGAAAGGTGCATTTTTAGAAGTAGAAGCTTGAATTGTTTTGGTACAGACCCGGATAGTAAGACAGAACTCTGCAGGTTATCTCTGCAGTAGATTGCAATACTGCCCCCTTTGGCAGTTATATCTTGGTGGAATATGTTATAGTTAGGGTGGAAATGTCAGTGTTTTTTGTGGTTTTCCTAAGCCAGGATTCAGACAGGGCTAAGACATCCGGGTTGGCAGAATGTGCTAAAGCAGTGAATAAAGCAAACTTAAGGAGTAGGCTTCTAATGTTAACATGCATGAAACCAAGGCTTTTACGGTTACAGAAGTCAACAAATGAGAGCACCTGGGGAGTAGGAGTGGAGATAGACACTGCAGGTCCTGGATTAACCTCTACATCACCAGAGGAACAGAGGAGAAGTAGGATAAGGGTACGGCTAAAGACTATAAGAACTGGCCGTCTAGCACGTTCGGAACAGAGAGTGAAAGGAGCAGGTTTCTGAGCACGATAGCATAGCATTGGAAGACTATCCATATAGAGGCTTTTGCCTTTCTAGTTTTGTGTTTTACTTGCGTTTCTTAATTTTCTATAGGAAATGTAATAACAGTCACAGAATGCCCAGTAAAGCATTGAAGATTGCTCTTCTTCTTGTCCATCATGGGAACCTACACTCTTAGAAAAAAGGGTTCTGAAAGGGTCCTTCATCTGTCCCCATAGGATAACCCTTTTTGGCTCCAGGTAGAACCCTTTTTGGGGTTCCTTAAGATGTTAAAATGCTCATAGATGACCAGCAGGGTCAAACAATAATCAAAGTGTTTATTGAGTTATAGAGTCAGCACCCCAGGAGTAAATGTCAGTTGGCTTTTCACAGCCAAGCATTCAAAGGTCGAGAGAGAAAGAGAGACGAAACAGCGAGTCCGGGGAAAAGGTAGCACGTCCGGTGAAAAGTCAGGGTTCAATAGGCAGAATTGAAGAAACATGATCAGCAGCACAACCAGGTTGACTGGGAACAGGGGAAGCCAGGAGTCATCACCATAACTCTGAATGTACAGTATTTCAAGGCCTTTACGCTGTGCCAAAGAATCTGTGCCATCCTGTCTGTTTGTCTGTCTAGGCACTCAGCTATGCACGGCACTGGCAGACTACAGTCGGGCCGACCTAGTTCGACATCTATGTGTCTCATGCCGTTTATACTCTGTGCCACCCTGAATATGCCTTTCTCTGTCTGTTTCTCTCTGTCTGCCACCCAGCTAGGCACTGGTAGACAACTACCAAGTTCAACATAATCACCAATGTGCATCATGCCCTATACTCTGTGCCTATGACATTATGCCCCATTCCCAATATGCCCCATTCTCTCTCTCTCTGTCTCTCTTTGTCTCTCTCTCTCTTTGAACTTGCAGGCTACAGTACACCTCCATCAAACCAAGCTCATCGACCCTCAGAATTCCATGGTGGCCATCTTGCTCACACCGTTTGTGTCAGTATTTTTAGCCGTGGTCAGGGTCCCCTACAAAACTTAATATGGGAATGGAATCCTCTCTCTCTCTCTCTCTCTCTCTCTCTCTCTCTCTCTCTCTCTCTCTCTCTCTCTCTCTCTCTCTCTCGCCCTCCCTTTGTAGCCATGGTATCCAACAGGTGGCCATGCGATCCAAAGATAGCCCCTCCCACGTTTCCATCCATTTGCTATTTACTAACCCCCTCAAACCCATTGTCACCAAGCCCCCCCCTCTCACTTTCTCTCCCTACTTTTTGGTTGCCCACTCTCCCCGGGTTGCAGCCTGCTTCTCTCTCCCTCCAACTCGCCCTCGTCGTTGGAACCCCACCCCTCACTCACCCCCTTGGACGGTAGTGTCTGAGCCCGCATGTAAAAGGGGGGGTTCAACACTCCGACCTGCTCTTCTCTGGCCGGCGTCGAAACGAAGTGGACCTTGTTCCTAAGTGGCGTTTTTTATTTTTTATTTTAGGAACAACGCAAAAATATATTCTTCCGCAACATTAAACAATTCAGCAATTGACGTCCAAGTCGTGGGAGACCTGAGTGGGGGGAACCAACAATAACCTGGAACAATGAAGTGGGGTTGGGTGTTTCTGGGGGCCCTGCTCTCTTTGGGGAACATGTCCTGGGGAGAGAAGGGTCTGGAGATCCCTGAATATGATGGGAAAGACCGCGTCCATGATCTCAATGCTAAGAACTACAAGTCTGTGATGAAGAAGTACGATGTCATGGTGATCTACTACCATGCACATGTGGAGAGCAACAAAAACGCCCAGAAAGCATTCGAGATGGAGGAGCTCGCCCTGGAGGTGGGTCCTATGGAGGGAATGGATGGAGGAATGGAGGGGAAGAGGGAGTAAGGATGAGTGAGATGGAGGAGTTGACCCTGGACGTGGGTGTTGGGACAGCATGATGAAATTGAGGGATAAGGGGAAAAGGGGTTGGAGGGATGAAGGGTTGAGGGAGAACTTATGAGGGAGATGGAGGAGAAGATACGTGAGGCTAGATAACATGACCTCTGATGTGGGGCAAAAGGATGATGAGAAAGGGGGCGAGTGGATAGAAGGAAACTGAGGGATGAGAGAATGGAGGGAGGGGCAACAATGAGGGAGAGAGACATAGCATAATTTGCACTGCAGTTACATTCTAGGAAGCCAGCAGCATCATCAACCCAGGGGGAAATGGAGGGAAGAGGGGATGAGGGAGAGAGAGAAAGAGACAATGTGGCCGGGGAGAACACTACACACTGAGAGATGCTAAAAAAAGCACCTTAATAGAAAATATAGTCTGTCTTTCCTAAGAATATTAGGTGCCTGGTTAGTTAGACTGAACCAGGATGTGGAGCACTCCAAATGGTTGGGCCTTGGACACGTCACGTTATTGGTTGTTGGAAAACAAGAGTTGAAACTGGTCTGGTCTGGTCTGGTCTGGTCTGGTCTGCGAAGCTGAGTCCTAAATCCATAGGTTTTTTGCTTCGGGGGTTCTCTGGGCTATTTAGTTCTGCTTGAGGGTGTCCAAGCGGCTTGTGGGTGTATGAGACTGTGTGCGTGCGTACAGGTACAGTATGTGGGTGTAGTGGATGAACTATCAAACTGCTGAATTCAAAGAGGATCAAAATTAAACTATGACATCATAACAACAACCGATATCTACCCCCTGCAGTTCTTCTGCACCCTGCACTGCACGCCCACAGCAGATCAGGGTAAGTCCGGCTCTGTATGTATTAAGCGTCTCAAAGAAGGAGTGCTGATCTAGTATCAGTTTTTTGATCATAGTCTATGAGATTACATGGACAGGAGGGACCTGGGGCTATTTGTATCAAGAGTATCGAAGTAAGAGTACTGATCTAGGATCAGGTCCCCCTTATCCATGTCATCTTATTCATTGTGATCAAAAAGGGGAAATGTATCCTATATCAGCACTCGTACTTTGAGATGCTTGATACATACAGTGTCTTCTTACAGGTCTAGAGTAGCGCTAGCTGTCATAACTACAAATAGCCCTGGACAGGGATGGCGTAGTTACCAAGAAGGCGAAGAGCCTTCCGGGGAGAGACAGAGAGACATATATCACAGCTCTAACTTCTATCAGTGCTTTCAATGCTCTCCCTGCACCATAATACACAAGGCTAGGCCGCAGGTGAACATCTTAACCTTTTACTGCAGTGGGCTAAATCAGGGTCACACAGAGTGTTTCTTGGTAGTCTTAAACAAATCTACTTTGAGACAAAAGTACACAGCTCACACATATGGTTATGAGCTTAAAAAAAAGATATCTGTACCATGTCAGATATAGAGTTGAATTGTGTTACATTTTTAGTTTGCATCTCAATATTACACTTTATATAAATCACAGAAGACTGAAATATAACAAAATCGTTTGACATAGAAACAACGGATTTTCAGCGTTTAAAAAATATGTGTTTATTAATTATGAAATTATGAAAAATATGAATAATATTCCAACCATGAGGCCACTAGGTCATTTGACTGCAGGAACGGGCTACAACATCGTTTATGTACCTACCACACTTTGAATACGATAGATTGACTACAAGCGAGTGTGTGCCCATGTGCAGCCATGTAGCTGAGTTGAGTAGTGTGTGTGTGTGTGTGTGTGTGTGTGTGTGTGTGGGTGTGTGTGTGTGCACGTGTGTGTGTGCGTGTGTGTGTGAGTAGCTAGACTGCTGAGTTGCTGAGTAGCTTGACCCCTCACTGTCTTACTGCTGACTCCTGGTCAATGTGGAGCGTTAGTTAGCCAATCAGAAACAAGCTTTCAGGGGTCTAAAATACATACTGAAAATAGCATTTCCACCAAACAGGATATATTAATTATTAAATGCACCCTGACAAAATCAGATGTAATTGGATTTTTAAGAGTACAAAACTCAATATCCCCCAGTATATAAAAATATGTGAATGGTTTTATTGCAGGAAAGACCCAATATCTCAAGATACTGATCAGAGGACTGGTCCAGCACGACGGTTTGTGTTGTGCGACTTGCCCTGATGCAATTCACAGATGGAAAATATCGTACGATTTCACTTCAACCCTGTAATGTTCAGCAACGCTATTGGACAGATGAGTAGGACAAGGTGTGTAATCCAATGTCCTCTATCCGTAGTAATGAGGCTCCTGAGCTGCCATCTCCTCATGGATGTGTCAAACCATAGACAGTGTGGATGACAACGATTCAGCCACATACAAATGACAGCAGTCCCCTAATTTCTAGATGTATCTTGCTTCTTTAGACAGAGCGTCGTTGAGGTTGTGGCGGTGTCTGCATTCAAAAGCAGAGCTTATGTGAACAACTGGATGAAACGGTAATCTAGAGGTTTTGGGTGACATACAGTAATTGTTATGAGTGTTGAGGGAGAGAGATAGCAAGTTAAAATCCAGATGCACCAGAAACACTGATGGTTGAAGAGATTGAACGGGATCGTAAGCGCGTAGAAATTCATAACGTACTATACAAATTGGAATTTGTAACATATCAAACGAATTGCAGAATTAAAAAATGAGTTACTGATTTAAAAAATAATAATAATAATTAAAAGCTTGTGAGTGCTACTTTCAAAACGAGTGCTACTTTCAAAACTACTGGCTGAAATTATACAAAAACTCTGCTGCGTCACTTTAAGACAGATAGCCTGAGCAAGATCACAGTCCACATAGCATGGCGAGAAAGTAATCCTCCTCGGCATCTTCTTCTCTGAGAGGTCAAAGGTCAGAACGCTAGCCTGTGTCTCCCCGGCCAGTCACACCTGAAATGTCACCCCTCTAAGAGTCAGATTACTGGAGTCAGATTATCTCTCTCTCGGTCAAAGACAAGATAATGGAGATGAAGATGATATATCAATATGCGGTTGGGCGTTGATTTTGGAGATGTATCCATTTTGGGGTTTGCTTGAGGCTTTGGGGCGGCAGGTAGCCTAGTGGTTAGAGTGTTGGACTAGTATCCAAAAGGTTGCAAGATTGAATCCCTGAGCTGACAAGGTACAAATCTGTTGTTCTGCCCCTGAATAAGGCAGTTAACCCACTGTTCCTAGGCCATAATTGAAAATAAGAATTGTTCTGAACTGACTTGACTAGTTAAATAAAGGTAAAATAAAAAATTGTATGAGGTGACTTGGGTGTGAGAGAGTATTCATGCTTGTGTTTCCTCACTCTCTCTTACTATATGTGGTCTTGCCCTGATATTGGACCTGTGTTGGTTTTTGGGTTTACGTGACGCTAAGGAGTGCATGAGGCTACTTGAGGATGATTTGGGTGTGGGAGAGTATCAGTGTTCATGCGGGTGCAGTTTGTGTTTATGAGGTGTAATAATAACAAGTCTGATTGAATGATTTGTGTATTTGCAAGGAGGAGATGAGAGATGCAAAGAGAGAGAGACAGACAGAGGGGGAGAGAGAAATAGAGAGAGTTCTTTGTTCTCAAGGAAAGTCCCATGTCATGTAGCCTACTGTAGTTTGGTCCAAATCGCAGCTGTTTGGTCACTATGGAGATTTGTATTAATCTGAGTCAGTCAGTGACTCATGCTAGCTAAGCTAGCATCGCTGCATTAGGCCTAATAACAGTGACTCATGCTAGCTGCCATTGCTGTACTGTACTAGGCTCAATCAACAGACCCCCAACTAACAACACAAACATTAAGGAACGTTCCTTTAAGAATCGCATTAGGTTTTCATAGGAATGTTCCAGTGATGTGCAAGGACTGTTTCCAAGAGACTATTTTATCGAAGTTACCCGGAACCCAGAACATGGTTACCATGTTCTCAGAATATTTCATATTAATGTTCTGGACACTTCTCATGGGAATGTTCCTGTGTCCAGTTTTCTGAGGGATAGGAGAATATTCCATCAACGTCACACCAAACACACACAAAACGTGGTTACCATGGTCTTAGAATATAAGATATTAATATTCTAGACAAGTTTCATGGGAATATTGCAAGAACATTCCTGTGTCCAACGTCGTTTAAAACATAGGACATTCTGTTGTGGTCCCCCTGAGGTTTTTGTCGTGTTCCCAGCTTCTTTCAGGTACGTCCCTAAATACATTTTTTAAGATGCCGCTTGATGGTCCCTTAGAAACGTTTCTTTACAGACCACCCCTTGTTACTGTTGTCGAGCCTATCAAGGCCCTGATTGGTGAACCACTGATCCATTCACAGATGTTTGTTGGCAAGGATAGGGACACCCAAACAGTGCTTTCAAACATGCAGCGTTTTCAACGTACATATTTGACATATAGTACCTTCAGAAAGTATTCACACACCTTGGCCTTTTCCACATTGTGTTGTGTTACCGCCTGAATTCAAAATGTATTACATTTAGATTTTGTGTCACTGGGCTACACACAATGCCCCATAATGTCAAAGTAAAATGATGTTTTTAGAATTTTTTACAAATTAATAAGAAATTAAAAGCTGAAATGTTTTGAGCCAATAAGTATTCAACCGCTATGTGATGTCAAGCCTAAATAAATTCAGGAGTAAATATTTGCTTAACAAGTCACATAATAAGTTGCATGAACTCACTCTGTGTGCAATAATAGTGCTTAACATGATTTTTGAATGACTACCTCATCACTGTACCCCACACATACTGTACAATTATATGTAAGGTCCCTCAATCAAGCAGTGAATTTATTGGTAGATGGGTAAAAAACAGCAGACATTGAATTTCCCTTTGAGCATAGTGAAGTTATTCATTACACTTTAGATGGTAATTAATAACTGCAGCAGACAGTTAAGCTTTTATGGCTCACTGGCTTTGAACAGGGGAATAGTGAAAAATAGATGCATCTATCAGTAGTGAAGTCCAAATGATAAGTTTTCACAGGTCAAACGTGGGGTGTAGTTTTGGACTCTTCTTTGGGATAGGTATAGAGCTAGCCTGACATGAAATGTGATATGGGGCAGCGGGCTTAAATCATATTTTGACCAACAGGTAAAATACTATGTTAATTGTGTAGGTAATCCTCCAAGAAAACCAATGGTTCAATCCTCATGTCTCTATTGCAATCTGTTCAAAGGTTATTGGTTTTCTACCCCTGTTGGATGGCCAGAGTTAGGGTGACTAAATCAATGGGGGCCAGAGAAAAACAGAGGTACAAAAATCATAAAGCATTGTGTCGTTTAGGCTGGACGCTATGACGGAGAGTAATGGCTACCTGGCAGCCTCACTTTCCCGTTGAACTCATCATCTTTCTTTTCGCATGTACAGGACACATAAAAACAATATAGAGGTAGGATAGATATTGATTTTGAGTCATGACATATTTTAGTATAAGCTTTTCATAATAATACAAGATTCCTGTTTTTAAATTTTTTTTTAGAAGATTTCTCTCAAAAACAAACTGTATCTCTGTGAAATGTCACTGGAGCACTGAGTGAGCATACTGCAAGCTTTTTTTTTTTACTTTCAAAGCCTTTCGCATTTATTTCAGTTCAAAAACCGTTGCACACGGTGTCCCTCAACGGCTAAGATTGATTGGCCACCCCTGAAGCTACCTGTGGATAATACTACATTAGCCAGTTCCTCTACATCTTTCTTGCATGACTAGCTGCATCTTCTACAGTACCATGTGGAATAGACATTCCCTGTAGTATCGAGCTGAACGTTCAGACCATCGTTATGGCAACCGTGTCACTCTTCTGGCACCATGCTGTTGATGCGAAATAACATCATCACTGCTCATTAGGCAGCAACACCAACAACAATACTTGTATTACTGCCAGTTCTCATGAGAGTAGTGATGTAATGCAAGCCCAAAGCTACTAACTAACAAATTAAAAAGGTTTTAGAAGTGGTTGAGTACAACATTTGGGGATGATTACAATGTTACAAAGGATAAAGTATCCTATGGTTAAGTTTGGATAGTGTGAAGGTCAAACTGTGCGTCTTGGGCTTCATAGTTTGCGATTTATTTATTCTATTCAATCCATTACTCTTAATTGTGCTCATTTAATTTGAACACAGTTTCATGGTCCTGCTCTTCCTTATAGCCCTCCACTGTATGCTCCATACTTTTGAGTAAGATGGCGCCGGCAGATATGGCAGCTCTGCTTCTAGCGCCTAAGCAACTTTGCAGTATTTTGTTTTTGTGTGTGTTATTTCTTACATTATTAGCCCAGACTTTTTTTTGTGTTATTACATACAGCCTGATTTTTTGGGGGGATATCAGAGCGGCAGTAACTTACCAGCATTAAAACCAGGAATACGACTTTCCCGAATTGGATCCTTTGTTCGTACCCCCCAGGGCAATTAAACTTATTCCAGAGGCTGCACCAAAACACAGCCGGCGGAGAAGAGGTTTTCGGAGTGGACTTCTAGTCCAACTCAGGAGGCGTGCACACCATCCACCGCTTCCGAGTTTGTTACTCGCTAATATTCAGTCTCTGGATGATGAAGTAGATGAGCTCAGCGCGAGGATCTCCTTCCAGAGAGACATCAGGGATTGTAACATACTCTGTTTCACGGAAACATCGCTCTCTCGGGATATACTGTCCCCGTCCATTCAGCCATCTGAGTTCTCAGTACATCGCACAGTCAGGAATTAAAGAACTCTCCGGGAAGAAGAAAGGCGGGGGTATATGTTTCATGATTAACCACTCATGATGTGATTGTGATAACATACAGAAACGCAAGTCCTTTTGTTCACCCCTGACCTAGAATACCTCACAATCAAATGCAGACCATATTACCGCCCAAGACAATTCTCTTTGGTTATAGTCACAGCAGTGTATATTCCCCCTCAAGCCGATACCACGACAGCCCTCAAAGAACTACACTGGACTTTATGCAAACTGGAAGCCACATATCCTAAGGCTGCATTTATTGTAGATGGGGATTTTGAGGAAAACACTACAGAAGTTCTACCAAAACATTGACTGTAATACTTGTGCTGGTAAAACATTGGACCACTGCAACTCAACTTTTCTAAATGCCTACTTCGGCAAATCTGATCACGACTCCATTTTGCTCCTCCCTTCCAATAGGCAGAGAGTAAAGCAGGAAGGTCTAAGGTCTATTCAACGCTGGTCTGACCAAACGGAATCCATGCTTCAAGATTGTTTTGATCACGCTGACTGGGATAAGTTTTCCCTCCGTAAGGCAATCAAACAAGCAAAACGTCAGTACAGAGGCCTGATTACCAACAATGACAAGACAGGCTACAGGGAGGAGGTGAGGGCCCTGGGAGAGTGGTGCCAGGAAAATAACCTCTCACTCAACGTCAACAAAATACAGGAGATGATCGTAGACTTCAGGAAACAGCAGAGGGAGCGCGCCCCTATCGACATAGACTGGACCACAGTGGAGAAGGTGGAAATCTTCAAATTCCTCAGCGTACACATCACTGACGATCTGAAATGGTCCATCCACACAGACAGTGTGGTGATTAAGGCGCAACAGCGCCTCTTCAATCTTAGGAGGCTGAAGACATTTGGCTTGGCCCCTAAAACCCTCACAAACTTTTACAGATGCACAGGGCTCTCCAGAGGATGGTGCGGTCGGCCCAAAGCATCACCTGGGGGCAAACTACCCGATGTCACAAGAAGGCCAAAAAGATTCTCAAGGACATCTACCACCCGAGCCCTGCCTGTTCACCCCGCTATCATCCAGAAGGCGAAGTTAGTACAGGTGCATGAAAGCTGAGACCGAGAGACCGAAAAACAGCTTCTATCTTAAAGGCCATCTGACAGTTAAATAGCCATCACTAGCTGGTATCCACCCTGTTACGCAACCCTGCACCTTAGAGGCTGCTGCCCTATATACAAAGACTTGGAATCACTGGCCACTTTAAAAATGAACACTAGTTACTTTAATAATGTTTAACTAATGTTCACATATGGCTTTATTCATCTCATATTTGTATACTGTATTATATTCTACTGTATTTTAGTCAATGCCCGTCTGACATTGCTTGATCTCATACTTATATATTTCTTAATTCAATTATTTTACTTTTAGATGTGTGCATTGTTCGGAATCGGGAGCAAGGAGAAGAAGATAGTTTAAGTTATTGAGACACACCCCAAGTAAGGAGGGCACATTCATTCATCACAGCCACAGCGGCAATGGTGGGGCTATGATACCTCGGGGACACACACTCACACAGGTAATTACAGCACATTCGAAAAGTATTTAGACCCCTTGACATTTTCCACATTTTGTTACGTTACAGCCTTATTCTAAAATTGATACAAAATTATATAATTCTCATCAATCTACACACAATACCTCATAATGACAAGGCGAAAACAGGATTTTAGACATTTTTGCAAATGTATAGTACCAGTCAAAAGTTTGGACACACCTACTCATTCAAGGGTTTTTCTTTATTTGGACTATTTTCTACATTGTGAATACTTCAAAACTATGAAATAACACATACGGAGTCATGTAGTAACAAAAAAAGTGTTAAACAAATCAAAATATATTTAGTAGTAGCAACCCTTTGCCTTGATGACAGCTTTGCACACTCTTGTCATTCTCTCAACCAGCTTTACCTGGAATGCTTTTCAAACAGTCTTGAAGGAGTTCCCACATATTCTGAGTACTTGTTTGCTGCTTTTCCTTCAATCTGCAGTCCAACTCATCCCAAATTACTTCAATTAGGTTGAGGTCGGGTGATTGGGGAGGCCAGGTCATCTGATGCAGCACTCCATCACACTCCTTGGTCAAATAGCCCTTACACGTCCTGGAGGTGTGTTGTGTGATTGTCTTGTTGAAAAACAAATGATAGTCCCACTAAGCGCAAACCAGATGGGATGGTGTATTGCTGCAGGATGCTGTGGTAGCCATGCAGGTTAAGTGTGCCTTGAATTCCAAATAGATCACTGACAGTGTCACCAGTAAAACACCATCAGACCTCCTCCTCCATGCTTCACAGTGGGAACCACACATGCGGAGATCATCCGTTCACCTACTCTCCTTCTAACAAAGACAAGGCGGTTAGAAGCAAAATTCTCAAATTTGGACTCATTTGGACTCAGACCAAAGTACAGATTTCCACCGGTCTAATTTCCATTGCTTGTGAGTCTTAGCCCAAGCATATCTCTTCTTATTTATGTCCTTTAGTAGTGGTTTCTTTGCAGCCATTCGACCATGAAGGCCTGATTCACGCAGTCTCCTCTGAACAGTAAATGCTGAGATATGTCTGTTACTTGAATTCTGTGAAGCTCTTCAATTTCTGAGCCTGGTAACTCTAATGAACTTGTCCTCTGCAGAAAAGGTAACTCTGGGTCTTCCTTTCCTGTGGTGGTCCTCATGAAAGCCAGTTTCATCAGAGCACTCAAAGTTTTTTGCAACTGCACTTGAAGAAACTTTCAAAGTTCTTAAAATTTTCCGCATTGACTGACCTACATGTCTTAAAGTAATGATTGGCTGTCATTTCTCTTTGCTTATTTGAGCTGTCTTTGCCATAACATGGACTTGGTCTTTTACCAAATAGGACTATCTTCTGTATATCTTCTGGCTCAAATGCATTAAGAAGGGAAGAAATTCCACAAATGAACTTTTAACAAGGCGCACCTGTTAATTGAAATGCATTCCAGGTGACTACCTCATGAAGCTGGTTGAGAGAATGCCAAGAATATGCAAAGCTGTCATCAAGGAAAAGCGTGACTACTTTGAAGAATCTAAAATCTAAAATATATTTTGATTTGGTAAACACTTTTTGGGTTACTACATGATTC
This sequence comes from Oncorhynchus tshawytscha, assembly GCF_018296145.1. Classification (NCBI taxonomy): domain Eukaryota; kingdom Metazoa; phylum Chordata; class Actinopteri; order Salmoniformes; family Salmonidae; genus Oncorhynchus; species Oncorhynchus tshawytscha. The sequence goes on from NC_056443.1 coordinate 19,016,826, forward strand.
CATATGTGTTATTTGAAAGTTTTGATGTCACTATTATTATACAATGTAGAAAATACTAAACATAAAGAAAAACCCTTGAATGAGTAGGTGTGTCCAAACTTTTGACTGGTACTGTATTAAAAATGTAAAACAGAAATACCTTATTTACATAAGTATTCAGACCCTTTACTATGAGCCTCAAATTGATTTATGGTCAATTCAATTGATTGGATATGATTTGGAAAGGCACACACCTATATATATATAAGGTCCCACAGTTGACAGTGCCTGGCAGAACAAACCAAGCCATGAGGTTAAAGGAACTGTCGTTAGAGCGCAGAGAATGGATTGTGTCGAGGCACAGATTTGGGGAAGAGTACCAAAAAATGTCTGTAGTATTGAAAGTCCCCAAGAACACAGTGGCCTCCATCATTCTTAAATGAAAAAAGTTTGGAACCACCAAGCCACCTGGCCAAACCGAGCAATCGGGGAGAAGGGCCTTGGTCAGGGTGGTGACCAAGAACCAAATGTTCACTCTGACAGAGCTCCAGCGTTCTTCTGTGGAGATGGGAGAACCTTCCAGAAGGTCAACCATCTCTGCGGCACTCCACCGATCATGCCTTTATGGTAGAGGGGCCAGACGGAAGCCACTCCTCAGTAAGTGTTACATGACAGCCCGCTTGGAGTTTGCCAAAAGGCACCTAAAGAACTCTCAGACCTTGAGAAACAAGATTCTCTGATCTTATCACACCAAGTTTGAACTGTTTGGGCTGAATGTCAAGCTTTACGTCAGGAGGACTCCTGGCACCACCCTTATGTGAAGCATAGTGGTGGCAGCATCATGCTGTGGGGATGTTTATTAGTGGCAGGGACTGGGAGACCAGTCAGGATCGAGGGAAAGATGAACGGAGCAAAGTACAGAGGACCTCAGACTTGGGTGAAGGTTCACCTTCCATCAGGACAATGACCCTAAGCACACAGCCAAGACAACGCAGGAGTGGCTTTAGGACAAGTCTCTGAATGTCCTTGAGTGGCCTAGCTAGAGCCCGGACTTGAACCAAATTTAGCATCTCTGGAGAGACTTGAAAATAGCTGTACAGCGACGCTCCCCATCCAACCCGACAGAGGTTGAGAGGATCTGCAGAGAAGAGTGGGAGAAATGCCCCAAATACAGGTGTGCCAAGCTTGTAGCATCATTCCCAAGACGACTCGAGGCTGAAGGTCGCTGCCAAAGATTCTTCGACCAAGTACTGAGTAAAGGGTCTGGAAACTTATGTAAATGTGATATTTGCAAACAAAAAGATTGATGGTGGGGGGGGCAATTGAATCTATTTTAGAATAAAGCTGATATGTAACAAAATGTGGAAAAAGTCTAAATACTTTCCAAATGCACTGTATTTATTTATGTGTGTGTATGTATATATATGTGTGGTTGTTTTTGATTCATCCCATGTGACAACATGTGACCGGACAACAACAACTTTATTAATATCTTGTTATTTAGTTTGATCATTTTAGAACTTCTAGAACTATAGTTCCTCCCTGTGTTTTTGTACGCGAGCAGGTGTAACGTGTACGCTGGGAGTCGTGAAGCAAGTACAGGGAGTGAAAATGTAATAATAAATAAAACATGGAAAGAAACACGAATTGCGTACAGACATGAAACCGAATCAGAATCAATAACGCCCGAGGAAAGTTCCAAGGGGAGTGACAGATATAGGGGAGGTAATCAGGAAGGTGATGGAGTCCAGGTGAGTCATGAGGCGCAGGTGCGTGTAACGATGGTGGCAGGTGTGTGTAATGATAAGACAACTGGCGACGTTCCAGCCGCCGGACGAAACCAACCAGAGGTACAGTCCCAAGGACCAGGAGCTGGCCGGTCGCTTCTGCTGAGGCACAGGAACATGTAGAGCCGGCTGAGGCGCGGGAGCCTGACAAGCCGACTGAGGCGCGGGAGCCTGACGAGCCGGCTGAGGCAACCCCGTTTGCTTCGGCAGTGGCATTTGGAACCGACGTCACCAGTAAAATAAAAAAAAGATCCCTGTTACTTCGCCTTGGTGAGGCGTTATTCTGTAATGTGTACACTGGGACTCGGGAAGCAAGTACAGGGAGTGAATTTCATGGCGAAGCTATGCTACTATCAGTCATAGAAAGTTTATTGTGTTTACTCTAACACTAAAACGAGCCCTAAATGTAACCCTTCTAAGTGGTTACATATAAACAGATATGCAGTTTGTCTTCATAGTTTGGACATGTAGACCTCATTCCATGGAGGGCTGAGTGTCTGCAGGTTTTTGGTTTCTCCTGTCAATTAAGCCCTAGACAACAAGGTGTGGGGAGTTCCTTACTAATTAGCTAACTTAATTAATTAATCAAGTACAACGGAGGCGCGAAAACCCGCAGACACCCGGCCCTCTGTGGAATAAGTTTGACACCTGTGATCTATAGGGTACCACAAGTAAAATGTGACCTAAATAGGTTCCACAGCATAGGAGGTTACACACTATCTAGAACCTAGAAGTGTCCTTCAAATGTCCCGATAGGAGAACCCTTTGAATAACCCTTTTTTTTATCCAGGTAGAACCCTTTCGGTTCCAGGTAGAAACCTTTTGGGTTCCATGTAGAACCCTTTCCACAGAGGGTTCTATATGGAACCCAAAAGGGTTCTACCTGAAACGAAAATGGATTACCCTATGGGGACAGCTGAAGAACCCTTTTAGCAACCCTTTTTTTCTGCGAGTGTACTATTAGTCATAGAAAGATGTGTGTGTTCATGCAATGTCGTCTTTCTTTATTGGGGTCCCCATTACCTGACAACATGGTGACAGCAAGTCTACCTGGAGTTACTATCAGTCATAGTCAGTCAGTCATAGTCATCATTACTGTGTTTTCGTAATGCCAATTGACCCTTGCACTATCCTCACACCAACCAATCAATAAAGACACAATGGATGCATCTCAACTGGCACTCTATATAAAGGTGCTACTTAATCATTATACTTATGTAACCGATGTGAAATGGCTAGCGAGTTAGCGGTGCGTGCTAGTAGCATTTAATCATTGACGTCATTTGCTCTGAGACCTTGAAGTAGTTGTTTCCCTTGCTCTGCAAGGCCAGTGGCTTTTGTGGAGTGATAGGTAACGATGCTTCGCGGGAGACTGTTGTCGATGTATTCAGAGGGTCCCTGGTCCGAGGCCAGATTTGGGCGAGGAGGGGGGCGGAAGCAATACTGTTAAACTCACACCATCCAATGATCACACAGCACTGTGTAAACATGGTAAAACTGAGTAATCACGGCTTTCTATGTCTGATGGTAACCTATCCCATTTAAGCATGTTCGATGAAAGTGACACTTTCCTGCCAAATGACAGAACACCTCATGGTGATAGAAACAAATACTTGTTTGCAAATGTTGACTGCAACAACATGTGTCCGAACTCTGATCCTGGATTGATGAAATACTAGGATGGAAGAAAACAAACATACCCCTCCTACCTCTACGCAGTTTCTACCCTCTATTGAGCTTTCCCTGCACTAAACCTCAGTCCTAGCGATTTGTACAATGTCTGGTCAATTCTAAAAAAGAAAGAGCAGGATATTGGTCTCAGGCCCTTATGAAGTCTTTATCCTCATACATCAGTCAGTTTTCCCACTGCACTACAGCACACCCCAGTTTTAAAAAAAAAAAGATGTATCCCCTTTTTCGTTATTATCCTATTGTGATCTTGTCTCATTGCTGCAACTCCCCAACAAGCGCAGGAGAGGTGAAGGTCGAGTCATGCGTCCTCCAAAGATTACCCGCCAAACCATGCTCCTTAACGCCGGCCTGCAAGCCGCACCAATGTTTTTGGAGGAAACACCATTCAACTGACGACTGAAGTCAGCCTGCAGACACCCAGCCCACCACAAGGAGTCGCTAGAGCGTGATGAGCCAAGTGAAGCCCCCCCTGGCCAAGCCCTCCCCTAACCTGGATGACGCTGGGCCAATTGTGCGCCACCCTACGGGACTCACGGACATGGCCGGTTTTGACACAGTCCGGGTTTGAACCCTAGCCTGTAGTGATGCATCGAGCTCTGTGAAGCAGTGACTTAGACTGGTGCCCCACTCGGGAAGCCCCCCACCCCACTTTTGTAACCTAGCAGATAATCAGACTCCTATCCCCAGATTCTGGACACACATACACACAAATTCTACAGCGTTGGCTGTAGCAGACAGCTATGGGGGTTCTGTACTATACTTGTCAGCAAGTCTCCAAAGCCTTGCCAAGAAAGTCCCTGATAAAGCCAGAGAACCGGTCGTCCAGCTGCTCTCTCTCTGTCTGTGTGGAGCTACATTTAACCTACCTACCATGCCATCTCCACTAACACATGGTGCAGTTGATGGTGGCGACTAGGTTGCTGAGCTTTAGTTGATTTCTACTGTCTTCTCTTTCATTCAGAGCCTACGATGTCTTTAATGTCTCAAAGGGAAGACATTTTCATTGTTGTGCTTCCATGAGGTGAATTTGACCTCAGTGCAGGTTCCTTGAGGTTGTGGTTCCCAGATTTAGTCACAAGTGACAGGCAACGTGACACACTGTTGCTCCATTGTGTTTGTACTGTAAGGACTAGACTCTAGAGGACACACACACACACATGCACAGACACACACACACACACACACACACACACACACACACACACACACACACACACACAACGTTGCTGTCGTGTTATAATAGCCTGTGCTTCATGTTGTGCCTAATGATTAATAGATGACCCTCTGCTCTCTCAGTAGGCCTCCTGAATGTTGGAATGTATTTTCATATCTTATTCATAGGAGAGGTAATGTCAGGGAAAGAGGTGCAAACACGCACGCAGAGAGGGGCAGTATTTCTGATCCCTCAACATAACTGTCATTTTATGTCATTTGCATTTTAGTTTGATACACTAGTCTTTAGAGTGTCTTGTATTTCTAACAAGGTACATGTTTATGTATATTTTACCCATCTCCGCATGCACACACACACATGAAAAGACAAACTAGGAAAAGAAGTGCCTGGTTAAAGTTTAAAACTCACATTTTTGAGTTTTGTCGAGCACACGGTTTGCATTTCCTGTTTTATCCCCTCGGGCTAGAACTAGAGAGAGAGAGCCAAAGTAGGAAAGGCTGTAAGGGTTGTCACTTGTTGGTGTCGTGGTTACTTTGGAGTATAAACATTATAAACACCTGTTCTTTCGCGTATCATGTGGTTACGTCTTGGGCTTAATATATCAACTATCTGGGGCACCAGTGGAGGCTGCTGAGGGGAGGACGGCTCATGATAATGGCTGGAACGAAGTGAATGGAATGACTTCCAACACATGGAAACCCTGTGTGTTGATGTATCGGATACTAATCCGCCTAATCCACTCCAGTCATTACCACGAGCCCATCCTCCCCAATTAAGGTGCCACCAACCTCCTGTGTTGAGCACGTTTGGAGTGATACACAATAAAAAGTACAGATTGTAAAATAAAGGAGCTGTAGTTCTAAGTAGTATTGTAGGTCCTGGAGTTTTGGCAGTTCAAGTCATGTGGTCTGGAAAAACTCATGGTCCCACCTATAAGTAGTAAAGTTGAACCGAGTTCTGTGCATTATTTGACTTCTGACATCTGGTTAAAACAGCCAGAATGATGTACTCCAGGAGAAGGGACCGTTTCTGATCAATCTTTGCCACAAAGCCTCACTGATCTCTCCGATTGATTTATCCTGCTTGGCTAAACAGCAGCTGATGCCTGCAGAGTGATGTGCGATGCGATGAGAACATTGGCTGGTTCCTTGTGTGACATATTTGCAATGGAGTTCAAACTGTATAGGGAGCATGAGTCACTCACAGTCACTGTGACAGACAGACCTGCTTAACTCCTCCACACTCCTCAGCTATCTACCAGGAGATACTGTAGTATGTGCTGGTGTGAAGTCCGACAGGACTTGGAATGGACATTCAATATCATGCAAAACTGGTGTGATAGGTTATTAAAGGTGCATTTGTAACTTTCAATTCGTTTGAATTCCACAGTGGAATGAGATAGGACTAATACAAAAATAGCCTAAATTAGGCCAAGACCGCAACAATCATCAAAACCCAATACCTACTACAAAGAACAGGGGCAACACTTTTGACCAGAACTAAAAGTTTCAGAAATCACATATTTCATACCCGGACAGCTTTTTTATTACATATATGTAGGGCATTTGTTTATTTTAGGGCATTTATTTTAGCCACACCTAGAGTATGCGACTGTAGCAATGTGTATACATCTGTTGTTTAACTCTTTAATGCCCACCCTGCTCAGTGTTGTTGGAACATGTCGGTGTAGGCTGTAGGGACGTCCTGGTGTGTTAAAGCTACATCGTCACACACAAACACAAACACAGGCACACAGGCACACACACACACACACACACACACACACACACACACACACACACACACACACACACACACACACACACACACACACACACACACACACACACACACACACACACACACACACACACACACACACACACACTGGTGTTTTACAGTTACGCCCATTAATTATTGACACTATAGCTGGAAGCGGATGCAATAGAACAGGAAGGCTACAGGAAATGGGGAGAAGAGCACTCTGAGTTTCTTTGTGTCTCAGGGTACAAAGATTGAATTGTGAAAAGCCTTTGTGATATTTGGGGTGTGACGTTGAACTGAGGCTGAGTAAGAGAAGCTCTGACAATACAGCAGGTTGAGACGGAGTGAGAAAACAGACATGGTGACCAAATGGGAGATTCTACATCTTGGTAAAAACGTTGGATGTTACTTATAGCTGTGCAGATGGTTCTGCGTTTGAATGATGAGGATGGTTTGTAATTTGAATAAAGCTGCGAAACGTTGCAACAGTAGTCATAGAAACAAGGACGGATGCACATGCAGCCATTCCCACACACAAGCTACAACCTCCTTCCTCCCAACACACACACACACACACACACACACACACACACACACACACACACACACACACACACACACACACACACACACACACACACACACACACACACACACACACACACACACACACACACACACACACACACACACTCCTTTCTCACTCTATATACTGGCGCAGTCAATAAATAACCATACAGACTATCCCCGTTAGTGGCTCACAGGTGAAGCACACACAGATGTGTGGTGACTCATCGAACAACGTGCACTTACAACCACACTGGCAGCGTAAAGATACTATACAGCTCCCAGAACAGTTTTACTGCACTGCCACACAGCAAGGTTGAAGTGACCTGATAGAGCTACAGCTGTACTGTAACCATGAGTTATTTTAGCTTATGGACATGATATGAATGCATGATTTACAGGAAATTACGGATCTACGATACTAGCTGTGTTTTCCATGCACTTAGTCCGTCCCTCATTCAACCATAGAATATGAATGAGGTTGCCTCTAAACATTGATACAGAGGCTGACACTTCTTCAACCCGCTTAAGGATGATTAAAAGTTGGGTAATCTGATCCAAGATCTGTGATTAGGAGGAACTTCTTCACCTGTGGCTGGACAGTGAGAAGTCACACCTTCTCTTGGCACATACATCAGCAGAGCATGGTGGAGAGAAAAACAGAGAGGTTGTGTGAGAGAGAGACAGACAGAGAGAAATATTGAGAGAGAAAGAGAGAGTGCTAAAGAGAGAGGTCACAATGAGTTAGATATAAGCTGCAGTCAGAGACAAACAGAAAGTGAGACTAATCTCTCTGTGAGGAGATGATTGATAGTCTGACAGACTAGAGTGAATGTTAGTCATGTATTAGCTATCCTTCTCCCTCCCTTCTCCTCCCTCCTGTCCCTCCCCCTCCCATATGTATCAAAGCTTAACATTTTCTCCCGTCTCCTTCCCCTCCCTCCCTCTTTCTCTCCCTTCTCCTCCCTCCATTTTCTCCGGTCTCCTCCCCCCCCTTCACGTTTTCCCCGGTCTCTCTCTGTGCTCCCCAGAAGGCCTTATATAGCTGTAGGACTGTCTTGCCCAGCTCCTCACCGCAACGCCAGTTCAGTTTAGTCTCAGTCTCTCTTATAAATACCCCTGCTCAGACTAATATGGAAGTGCCTTGGCGGTATCGGATGGATAGCCTGTGATGGAGGAGGAGAAGTTGGAGGGGGCTGTGGAGGGGGGGGGGCCTTTAGGGGGGCAGGTGCCTTAATTTTCTGCAAAAACACAGTCATCACACATTGTAGGCTAAGCAAGCTAGAAAAACAGATTAAAGAGGGCTGAAGCGTGTAGTGCGTAAAAATGGTCTGTTCTCGGTTGCAACACTCACTTCCCAACTGCCTCTGGACGCAACGTCAGCACAAGAACTGTTTGTCGGGAGCTTTATGAAATGGGTTTCCATGGCTGAGCAGCCGCACACAAGCCTAAGATTACCATGCACAATGCCAAGCATCGGCTGGAATGGTGTAAAGTTCGCCGCCATTGGAGCAGTGGAAACACATTCTCTGGAGTGATGAATCACCATCTGGCAGTCCAACGGATGAATCTGGCTTTGGCGGATGCCAGGAGAACGCTAACTGCCCGAATGCATAGTGCCAACTATAAAGTTTGGTAGAGGAGGAATAATGATCTGGAGCTGTTTTTCATGGTAGGACTAGGCCCCTTAGTTCCAGTGAAGGGAAACTTCAACGCTACAGCATACAATGACCTTCTAGATGATTCTGTGCTTCCAATTTTGAGGCAACAGTTTGGGGAAGGCCCTTTCCTGTTTCAGCATGACAATGCCCTGTGCACAAAGCAAGGTCCATACAGAAATGGTTTGTTGAGATTTGTGTGGAAGAACTTGACTGGCCTGCACAGGGCCCTGTCCTCAACCCATCAAACACCTTTGGGATAAATTGGAACGCCAACTGCGAGCCAGCCTAATCGCCCAATATAGGTTCCCGACCTCACTAATGGTCTTGTGGCTGAATGGAAGCAAGTCCCCACACCAATGTTCAAACATAGTGGAAAGTCTTCCCAGAAGAGTGGAGGCTGTTACAACAGCAAAGGGGGACCAACTCAATATTAATGCCCATGATTTTGAAATTAGATTTGCGACGAGCAGGTGTCCACATGCTTTTGGTCATGTAGTGTGTCTTGAACCACTACTGGAGTGGGCTATATCAGCTAATCATCTCTAATGTGTCAATACAAGCTAGTCTTCACTTTATTTAAATTTGTCCTGCTAATGACAAGCAGTAGAACTGCAGTTGCCCCTTTCCCTCACTGTGACTCCACACATGCTAGCAACTACAAAGTAACTTACTACTGGCGGTATTTATTTCAAACTCACTGCTGTGAGCCGGTGGGTAGCTCATGCATGCTACCAGGACGCAATGCACTGGCGCGTTCGCGGTGGCAGAAGGGCAGGGGATGAGACTTTTTTCAAGATTCATGAGTTCATAAGAACTGATCTACTTTAAACCTCTACAGGATCGGTGGGTCCCCGGCGGGACGGTTGAGCCAACGTAGGCTAATGTGATTAGCATGAGGTTGTAAGTAACAAGAAAATTTCCCAGACATAGACATATCTGATATTGGCAGAAAGCTTAAATTCTTGTTAATCTAACTGCATTGACCAATTTACAGAAGCTATTATAGTGAAAGAATACCATGCTATTGTTCGAGGAGAGTGCACAAAATGTATTAATAAACCAATTAGGCACATTTGGGCAGTCTTGAGACAACATTTTCAATGGTTCATTGGATCAGTCTAAAACATTGCACATACACTGCTGCCATCTACTGGCCAAAATCTAAATTGTGCCTGGGCTGGAATAATACATTATGGCCTCTCTCTTGCATTTCAAAGATGATGGTACAAAAAGTAAATACAACAGAATTGATGTTTTTTTTCTTTGTATTATCTTTTACTAGATCTAATGTGATATATTCTCCTACATTAATTAAACATTTCCACAAACTTCAAAGTGTTTCCTTTCAAATGGTATCAAGAATATGCATATCTTTGCTTCAGGTCCTGAGCTACAGGCAGTTAGATTTGGGTATGTCATTTTAGGTGATTTAAAAAAAAAAGGGGCCGATCCTTAAGAGGCAAGCAATTTGTCGCATTTAAAGTTACAAGGGATAAGAGACTAAACATTTTATACAAAGTAATTCCTTTTTTTTTTAAACGCCACCAACAAAAGTGCACTTTGTCCTTAGGAGGGCAAATACTGTGAATATGGGCCCTGAACTATAATCTTTCAGTCTGTTGTTGAAAGAGCAGTTGCCCTCATTCTGAATCTCAGTTGTCTGTTGAAGTTGGATTATTCTGTACTCTGCGTCTTGACCTGTCAGCATATCTGTGTACTATTGACAGTCCTGTATGGTGGAAGTATTCTGCAATCTATATACTGTCCTGTTATGTCATGACCAAATGTCCTAATATACACCGAGTCTACAAAACATTAGGAACACTTGCTCTTTCCATGACATAGATTGACTAGTTGAATCCAACTAGCTATTATCCCTTATTGATGCCACTTGTTAAGTCCACTTCAATCAGTGTAGATGAAGGGGGAGGTGCAGGTTAAATAATGATTTTTAAGCCTTGAGAGAATTGAGACATGGATTGTGCTTGTGTGCCATTCAGAGGGTGAATGAGCAAGAGTTAAGTGCCTTTGAACGAGGTATGGTAGTATATGCCAGGCCCTGCGGTTTGAGTGTGTCAAGAACTGCAACGCTGCTGGGGTTTTTATGCTCAACAGTTTCCCGTGTGTATCAAGAATGGTCTCAACACCCAAAGGACATCCAGCCAACTTGACCCAATTGTTGGAAGCAATGAAGTCATCATGGGACAGCATCCCTGTGGATCGCTTTCGACACCTTGTAGAATCCATGCCTTGACGAAGTGAGGCTATTCTGACTGCAAAAGGGGGTGCAACTGCCATACTAACTTCCAAAAATGAATGACGACGTAATTCAATTGACAAGCATAGTAGTGGATTAGTATCCAGATTAGATCACACTATTAAAAGTACTATTGTGACTAGGCACAATATGTTAGTCTGGATATTGGGACACGTGCACTCGGTGTTATGCTTAGTTTAAGGTCTTTTTTTTTTACAGTCCTGTTCAATGAGGGTCTTGATATAGTCTTGTAATAGTCTCTGAAGGTGAATGACTATGGCCAGGATTCAGTCCAAAACCCATTGTCGACAATGCACCTTCTAAAGGCAACTTCCAGACGTTCGCGGAGATTGCATTCACGGTAGCTCTGCGGAAGTTGGCTCAAGGGTAAATTACCTTTAAAGTCAAGTGCAGTGTGCTTGTCAAGGATGCACCTTTGATTGAATCGCAGCCTATATGTGAATGTCCTGTGCTAAAGCAAGACTTCTCTCTACAGCTACTCACCAGTCCAGCCGCCCTGACGTACCAGGTATGTTCAGGCCCTGAAAACACCCCTCTAGAAAGCTGCTGCCCTACAGCAACCCCTCAGCAGCTTTCTTTCAATGCTCTGTGACTGTGTGTGTCCCAAATGGCACCCTATTCTCTAATTATTGCTCTACATTTTACCAGAGCTGTAGGGCCCAGGTCAAAAGTAGTGCACGATATAGGGAATAGATTGCCATTTGGGAGGCAGACTAAGATTGTGCACAAATGGACTGCAGTAATGAATGTAATGTTGCAAGTAAAGATGTCCTATACTCACCACAGCTGAGAAAGAAATAAGCAAAACAAATGAAATAGGTTATAGCTGGTCTAACCCCTTCATTCATTTGTTCTTTCATTTGTTTGTTCATCCATCCATCCATCCACCCATCCATCCACCCATCCATCCACCCATCCACCCGCCCGCCCACCCACCCACCCCCACCCACCCACCCACCCACCCACCCACCCACCCACCCACCCACCCACCCACCCACCCACCCACCCATCCACCCACCCGCCCACCCACCCACCCACCCACCCACCCACCGACCCACCCACCCACCCGCCCGCCCACCCACCCGCCCACCCACCCGCCCGCAGACTAAGATTGTGCACAAATGGACTGCAGTAATGAATGTAATGTTGCAAGTAAAGATGTCCTATACTCACCACAGCTGAGAAAGAAATAAGCAAAACAAATGAAATAGGTTATAGCTGGTCTAACCCCTTCATCCCTTCATTCATTTGTTCTTTCATTTGTTTGTTCGTCCATCCATCCATCCACCCATCCATCCACCCATCCATCCACCCATCCATCCACCCATCCACCCACCCGCCCGCCCGCCCACCCACCCACCCACCCACCCACCCACCCACCCACCCACCCACCCACCCACCCACGGCCACCCACCCACCCACCGACCCACCCACCCACCCGCCCACCCGCCCACCCACCCACCCACCCGCCCGCCCACCCACCCACCCGCCCACCCACCCGCCCACCCACCCGCCCGCAGACTAAGATTGTGCACAAATGGACTGCAGTAATGAATGTAATGTTGCAAGTAAAGATGTCCTATACTCACCACAGCTGAGAAAGAAATAAGCAAAACAAATGAAATAGGTTATAGCTGGTCTAACCCCTTCATCCCTTCATTCATTTGTTCTTTCATTTGTTTGTTCATCCATCCATCCATCCACCCATCCATCCATCCATCCACCCACCCACCCGCCCGCCCACCCACCCACCCACCCACCCACCCACCCACCCACCCACCCACCCACCCACCCACCCACCCACCCACCCACCCACCCACCCACCCACCCGCCCACCCACCCACCCAATCCTTTAACAAATGTTTGCAAAACAGAGATGCTGGCCGCACTTGACAAGAGAGCAGAACTTGTACCATTGGCTTTACTGTTAACCAAAGCAACATGATAGCAGCCATCTAGGTTTAGCGGTCATCTTGCTGCCAAATTGAGGGTTGCTGTGGGAGGCTGGTTTGGCTGAGGTGGAGTAGAGGCTTGTGCCGAACCATGACATGGCTCGAAAGGGTGTAAATATTGCCCAGCTGACCGTTTCCCTGAGTTGGTGTTATCTGAGCTGGACATATTAACAAACCGTTTGTTATGGATATTGGCTGCTTTTAAATTATACATATTCCGCAATTAAAGAGTACAATGTTTTTTCTACTGATGAAATGTGTTTCACATATTGCCATGGATTGGTGGCGTCTAGTGGATAAGAAGAGAACAAAATGTGTGTGTCTCTGTGGGTGTGCGTGCGTGCGTGCATGCGTGTGTGTACAAGTGTGTGTGTGTGTTAGTGAGTTTGCGTATGTAGGCAATAACCCCACAGTATGTGAGTTTACTTTCCCATAGCCTGAGCCCTTCTCCTTTCCACTGCCCACTGCACCTGTCGTGACCACGTCTCTACCCGTCGACACACTCACACTATGTCCCATACCACCCCCTCCCCCTCCCCCTTTTCATTACTCTGCCCTCTCGTTGGCCGGGCTAGCTGTCCGTCAATGGGTCCAGTTTCACACAGATTTAGAAAGTGCAAGGCAGCGCTCTAAAGCTGTTGCTTTTAAGGCCTTGAAAGTAGGAAGAAATACCATGGGATGGGGGGTGGGAGTGGGGGGTCCTTACACAGAGTATGTGGGAAATATATTTTTCATTCAGGCAAGCGGAGTGCAGTGCGGTCATATGTGTCTAGGGCTGGACTGGAGTGCTGAGCACCCCATTCTTAAGTGAGGTCACGGCACAGCTTTAAACATAGACTACAGGTATAAGTTTAGCCAATACGAACCTCTTTCAAGCTGAACAGGCGGGTTGGGGGTGGAGGATTGTGTTGGCTCACACACATATCTACTCAGTTCTAAATCAACCCCATGCCCCTATAGGCACTTGTGTAGATCTGAAATGATAAGATAGGCATAAGCAATATGGCGAAGATTCCACTTAGCCTATCAGAGGGCAAGGTTGAGCTACTAAGATATTGCTAATAACTATCAGATCTATTCAGGATTGTTCAGTGCGCAAACAGGGCTAGTGATCTATTTGAAATGGAGCGATAAACAGACGTTAGGAGGCGGGCTCTGATACTGCTCAGACTGCTCTTACACTCTCTTTCTTTCTCTCTCTTCTCTGCAGCTTGCAGCCCAGGTTCTGGATGATCTCGACGACGAAGACATTGGATTCGGCCTTGTGGATGAGAAGAAGGACCTCTCTGTCGCCAAGAAGCTGGGTAAGACCGCACTCATCTCTTGACCCCTTTTCCTCATCATTAAAACGCCAGCTCTTCGGTCTGACTTCGCATTGGAATCCTGATCTTTCCTGCCCTCTTCTGCCTGAGGAGTGGTATCACTCCCGTTGGAATAGACTGAAGTAAAGACAGGCATGGCATTTACAGTATCTTGGGGCCCAAAATACAGGCAATGTTTTAACGTATATTTGCAGCTTAAACTTGAATACGGAACATATTATATGAGTTTTTCCTGACAAGGAATGTTCTTGGCCCTAGTTGCTATAGTCATGAAAAATGCTGTTCATGATACGTGGTTAGGAAATACTCAGGGCCCTAGAGACCAGACACATACAGTAAACACCTCGGTATCACCCACAGGACATCATTCAGCCACCAGAGAGCTGTAGTGGTCTGAAAACATGCCTAGCAGAGATCTAAGGCTCGAGCAGAGATCATCCCTAGCAGAGATCTAACTGGCTGCTTCTCTACACAACCTATGTCTCTTTGTCATATACATCTTATCCTTTTCTCATACTGCCACGCCCCTGGGTGAATATAAAAGTCAAAGAGGGTCAGTCACCGCTCTGCAAAGAAACAATAAAAGCATTCTACTTCAAGAGGGAGGCATTCACATGATGGTTATACTGTGTATGAAAAAAGAATACATTGTTTTACAAGCGAGGTCAAGTCATGCAACTGTAAATTGTAAAGCCTACTGGGGTAGAACTTGGTTCAGGCAATAAACAACATTGTCTGGATGGAATTCATTCAATCACAGATAACGTCGTTAACCACATTGCAGGTTTACTCTGAATTTTTTGCACTCTATTTTAGTAAGGCCAAGTGTGGTTTCAAGCCCATATTCAAAATCCAATGAACAAATCCTCTGCAAGAAGAATGGCTTGCAGTTACCAACTAACTAGCCCCATCGCTTCCCTAGCCCCAATTTCTGACCTCCTAGCTAGAAATCCTTACCTGTCGCCCACTAAACTTCAGCCCCTACCCAGAGTTCCTAACCTGTCCGCTAAACCCTAGCCCCTAAGTAGAGTTTCCTAACCTGCCCACTAACACCTAGCCCCTACCCAGATTTTCTAAACTGCCCCATTCCTCCCCGAGCCCCCATCAGTTTCTTAGTCCCTAGCCCCTAAAGAAAGTCCCTAACCTGTCCTTCTCTTATATCCCAGGTCTGGATGAGGTGGAGAGCATCTATATCTTTGTCGATAATGAGATAATTGAGTACGATGGCGAGCTGGCCGCTGACACCCTGGTGGAGTTTCTCTATGATGTGAGTAACTATAACAACATTATATAGTTATTTGGTTGTCGTCACTCTGTGTAAACCCCAAATTGTAATTACAATGCTGAACATTTGGCATTATTACAATCTATTTACTAATGTAATTTCATAATAATATCAATACTTAGAAATATTGTTTGAAAAAGAGTTTAATTTGTCAAAGAAGGCAAAAAATGATTGCCTAATACTATATACATTGTCAATGTCAAATCTCTTCTAATCCGCTCCTCACGTAAATCTTCTCTCTTCTCTCCCTCTTCCTTCACCTCTCTTCTCTCTCTCCCCATGTCGCTTCCACTCTGCAGGTGATTGAGGACCCTGTGGAGATCATTGATAATGAGCGTGAGCTCAAGGGCTTCCACAACATCGATGAGGACATCAAGCTGGTCGGCTACTTCAAGAGTGAGAAATCCCCCCGTAAGTACAGCCAATCACCTCTGCAGGAAAGACCCGAGAAATCATGACTAAAGTTGCTTGGATATGAAAAGCTAGCCTGGTAACATAACTGTTTGTGCTGTCCTGCTAACTCCTGTGGTCATTGTCACACAATTGGCACAAACAGATCTGGGATCAGTCTAATGGGATGCTAGGCACAACACCTACAGTGTATTTGTGAACCACATACAGGTACTCGATGCTGTATTCTGACAATTTCCTCTTATCAAGTATGTCAAGGGGATTCTCACATTAGGTTAATGTTGTTTTTCTCTTTTACAGACTTCATTGAGTATGACGATGCTGCCGAGGAGTTCCACCCCTTCATCAAGTTCTTCGCCACCTTTGACGCCAAGGTATGGAACCACAGAGGGCTGAATTAGATTCTTATATTTCTAAACTCCATTCTGGAAAATTGTCATTGATCCCATTGCAAACGGACCCTTCTTATGCTGTATCATTTTTTGTTTTTTCAAATTGAATACATAAGTTACCAAAATGCCTTCACGTTTTAAGTTAAGTCAACTCAATAAATTAAGTGGAGTTACATTACAATTGAAGTTACATCACAAGAAACAACTTTCGTCCGTGAGGTAACTCAACGTTTTAAAATTCAAACACAAATTATTTACAGCCTAATTAATGGTCTTTGTCCCCATCCAGATTGCCAAGAAGCTAAAGATGAAACTGAACGAGGTTGACTTCTATGAACCCTTCATGGAGGAGCCAGTGACCATCCCAGGACAGCCCTACTCCGAGGCTGAGCTTGTAGACTACATCGAGGAGCACGACAGGTGAGTTTGGCCCTACAGTACAGCTGACGTACAATGCAAAGCTGGAAGTCCCATGGTAGGTTATGAGGAGATTTACTTCACACAATGTAGACAAAATGCGGCTCAAACTACATTACTTGTTTTTCCTGGCCACTGTGCTCTTGCTTCTGCCTTTGCTTGCTTGCTCTTTAGGGTCTAGGCCCGGGTTACTGTAACAGTACTTTGTGAAAACTGATGTAAAAAAGGGCTTTATAAATTAATGTGATTGATTGACTGATGTCATTCTCCTTCCAGGCCCACTCTGAGGAAGCTTGAGCCCCACAGCATGTACGAGACCTGGGTAAGATTTCTTCACTCACTATTGAACTGGAACTATACAGTAAGCCTACTTTTCATGGAGATGTACAGTAGGCCAGAGTCTCATCCCTTTCTTTCTTTCTTTCTTTCTTTCTTTCTTTCTTTCTTTCTTTCTTTCTTTCTTTCTTTCTTTCTTTCTTTCTTTCTTTCTGTCTGTCTTTCTTTCTTTCTGTCTGTCTGTCTTTCTTTCTTTCTTTCTTTCTTTCTTTCAGGAGGATGACATAGATGGAGAGCACATTGTTGCCTTTGCTGAGGAGGATGACCCTGGTAATGTACATTGCATTAGTTGAAAGTAAAGCTGAAAAAAAAAACGGAAGTGGGAACTTCTGTTTTTCAGGCGTCATTCTACAGCTGCTACATGTGCGTTATTTTAGGTCATAAAAGGATTGCTAGAAAATAGTTTGAAAGGTTGAGAATTAAATTGTCTTTCAATGAGGAAAGGTAGCATGGCGGGGAAAAAACAGCAGTACCTGACCTTTGACCTTTCCCCAGATGGTTATGAGTTCCTGGAGATCCTAAAGGAGGTGGCCCGTGAGAACACTGACAACGCTGACCTCAGCATCATCTGGATTGACCCCGACGATTTCCCCTTGGTAAGACCTGAAGAAATCGGATGCATATGTGCCTGGGCAATGGAGTAAACGGAGCAGCTGCAGACCCACTTTAAAAATAGGGATTCAAAAGTATGCTTTTGCACACCTACTTTTTTAGCAAAAAATGATCATGATCTATTGGGTAATTTGACATTTAAAACGCAATCTTCGAAAATGTATGCGACAGTATAATGATTTGTGGTTTTAAGAACCAAAACGCAATTAGATTATGTATGCCGTGCCGTTCTTTGTTTCTATCACAGGAGCTTGGTGCCACCTAAATTGGAGAAGACGGGCTCGTGGTGATGGCTGGAGAGGTATAAGTGGAATGGTATCAAATACACAAAACATGGTTTCCATGTGTTTGATGCCATTCCATTCGCTCCGTTCCAGCCATTATTATGAGCCGTCCTCCCCTCAGCAGCCTCCACTGGTTTGTAATCATATTCATTAAAATTAGGCCTAAACAATTATGAAATATGCAGGCTGAATATGAGTAGCTCTCAAAAACATGTATTGGGTATGAAATAACTGTTATGAAAGAAAATATTGGAGACCCCTGCTCCAGCCTAAACCAAAATATTTGTTATTCTATTGTGGATTCTGGGCAAATAAATTAATAATACGTTTGCAATATTATTTTTATGTGAACACAATCTATGTTTTTGTTCAATGCCCTACCAGATAACTGTACAAAATGAAGTGCAAAGTTCTAATTCAAGTCCTTATTGGATAAAACAATATTATTCCTTCCATCTTGATTTCCTTTGCACATTGTCATGTGTTATCCTGGCCACATCCTGGCCGCAAGACCTACGAAACATAGCAGGAAAATGATTTTCAAAATTCTGCATTTCCTTAGCCTTTTTCTCTTTATTTCCTCCTCTCCTTTAGCTTGTGCCCTACTGGGAGAAGACATTCGGCATTGACCTTGGTTCTCCTCAGATCGGTGTCGTGGATGTAGAAGATGTAAGTCTAATATTCTCATCCTTCCTGGTCGCTCTGCTGTCTTTAGTACAGTAATCTCATTATGCTGTTTCATCAAACTCAACTGTACCTTTTCCTCCTTGCTCCCTGGGGATTGTTGCTGGTCTATTTTCAGTCTCTCGTTAGCTTCAATGCCTATTTGCCTTTAGCCTATTTTAGTGTCCATCTTGTGTGTGTTCTCACTGTGTATTCCCTCTCAGGCTGATAGTGTGTGGATGGAGATGGATGATGATGAGGACATGCCCACTGCTGATGAGCTTGAGGACTGGATCGAGGACGTGCTGTCTGGAAAGATCGACCCAGACGATGATGATGACGATGATGACGATGATGACGACGATGACGATGATGATGACGATGATGATGACGACGACGATGATGACGACGATGACGACGACGATGATGACGATGATGATGACGACGATGATGATGACGACGATGATGATGACGATGATGATGACGATGATGACGACGACGAATAAATGATCGCTTGCCATCCTTGGGTTTACTCGGCTTTAACCAACAGTGGCCAAAAGCCGGCACCAATATTTAGTTTCCTAACATCTCGTCGTTAACACATGCTGTGTCTCTTCCTGTTTGCTTTCTGTATCTCTTTCTCAAATCCCTGGTCAGATAGTCAAGTGACACACCCAAAGGGCAACACCTAAATCAATTTCACTGGGTAAGAAAAGACACGAAAGCAGGGGGAAGTTTTTGTCTGTGAAAAAAAGAATGGGTTGTGGTTGAATTGTAAGTTCTGTGTTCTTTGTTGTATGAAATGTTTGTCTCTCGGGGTTATAACTGTCTGTGTGTATGTGAGAACTAAGCTGAGGAAAACTAGCATGTTTGACCTTGTTTTGTTTATCTCGTTTAGCACTAGTCAGGGATGCCCCCTTTCCCCTTCCTCCTTTATCCCATTTTTCTGTATTCTGGAACCACTACATGTTTTCTACTGGTAAAGAGAAGCAACAACCAACTTATTGTACCATTTTTTAAAGAAAAGGAAACTTAACCTCTCTGAAACGTCTTAAGAATAACATAGTTTGAGAAAGTGATAAAGATCTTGGAATTCACAAAAAATGCAAAATCATTTGATTGTTTCTGGTCCGATATTGGAAAAAAAGAAAATATTTAAAAATCCATTCTTGTTGTTTGTCATACTTTCTTAATGAATGTGAATGTGTGTGTGTGTGACCAACTATCAAACAAATACATTTCCAATTCATAACAATTTCTAAACTACATAACTGTGAACCCATAAAAAACGAATTCATATTGATGATGATTACAAATCAAAAACAATCCAATTCAAACATTTGAGAATGTCAGAGAGACAAGACTATGTAAGCTTCATATTTCTGGGCAAAAATAAAAGGTGCAAAATTCCCACAACAGCAAACATTTCATGAATCTGGCTCAGAGAGTATGTTACTGCCGTGATGACAGGAGGCATAAAACACATGGTATACAGGTATGTGTTATGATATAGCACACATAGAGTATGCATTATGCTTGCAGTAACTTAACTGGCCATGGTGAGGCAGCTTTCCTATAAAGTACATTACTGAGTAAGACTATAAAATACATTCCGTTGTCTTGATAAAACCTGAACTCTCCCAGGTTCGCTACATGGTTCTTGTTGGAAGGTTCAACTGACTGATTCCACAGTAACCAGAGGAGCTACAGTATTGTATGTTGACTCTTTTAAAATCTCAGATGGCCATTCAAATCAAATCAAATCAAATGTATTTATATAGCCCTTCGTACATCAGCTGATATCTCAAAGTGCTGTACAGAAACCCAGCCTAAAACCCCAAACAGCAAGCAATGCAGGTGTAGAAGCACGGTGGCTAGGAAAAACTCCCTAGAAAGGCCAAAACCTAGGAAGAAACCTAGAGAGGAACCAGGCTATGTGGGGTGGCCAGTCCTCTTCTGGCTGTGCCGGGTGGAGATTATAACAGAACATGGCCAAGATGTTCAAATGTTCATAAATGACCAGCATGGTCGTATAATAATAAGGCAGTTGAAACTGGAGCAGCAGCACGGTCAGGTGGACTGGGAAGAGCAAGGAGTCATCATGTCAGGTAGTCCTGGGGCATGGTCCTAGGGCTCAGGTCCTCCGAGAGAGAGAAAGAAAGAGAGAATTAGAGAGAGCATATGTGGGGTCCTCCAGTCCTCTTCTGGCTGTGCCGGGTGGAGATTATAGTATTTTGGTAAATGGGTACTTGGTATGAATCCTTTTTGACAGTAAAAGGGGTAAACTGTATATACAGCAAAATTCTCTCTCTCTCTCCCTCTCTCTCTCTCTCTCTCTCTCTTTCTCTCTCTCTCTCTCTCTCAATTCAATTCAATTTAAGGGCTTTATTGGCATGGGAAACATATGTTAAGTAAAGTAGATAATAAACAAAAGTGAAATAAAAAATACAAACTAACAGTAAACATTATACTCACAAAAGTTCCAAAATAATAAAGACATTTGAAATGTCATATTATGTGCAAATAATTAAAGTACAAAGGGGAAAATAAATAAACATAAATATAGGTTGTGTTTACAATGGTGTTTGTTCTTCACTAGTTGCCATTTTCTTGTGGCAACAGGTCACAAATCTTACTACTGTGATGGCACACTGTGGTATTTCACCCAATAGATATGGGAGTTTATCAAAATTGGATTTGTTTTCAAATTCGTGGTGGGTCTGTGTAATCTGAGGGAAATATGTGTCTCTAATATGGTCATACATTTGGCGGGAGGTTAGGAAGTGCAGCTTAGTTTCCACATTTTCCTCATTTTGTGGGCCGTGTGCAGATAGCCTGTCATTTCTTGAAAGCCAGGTCTACCTACAGTGGCCTATCTCAATAGCAAGGCTATGCACACTGAGTCTGTAAAAAGCTTTCCTTAAGTTTGGGTCAGTCACAGTGGTCAGGTATTCTGCCTGTGTACTCTCTGTTTAAGGCTAAACAGCCTTCTAGTTTGCTCTGTTTTTCTTAATTCTTTCCAATGTGTCAAGTAATTTGTTTGGGCCTAACTGTGTTGCTGTCCTGGGGCTCTATGGGGTGTGTTTGTGAACAGAGCCCCAGGACCAGCTTGCTTCGGGGACACTTCTCCAGGTTCATCTCTCTGTAGGTGATGGCTTCGTTATGGAAGGTTTGGGAATCACTTCCTTTTAGGTGGTTGTAGAATTTAACGGCTCTTTTCTGGATTTTGATAATAATTAGCGGGTATTGGCCTAATTCTGCTCTGCATGCATTATTTGGTGTTTTACGTTGTACACAGGGGATATTTTTGCATAATTCAGCATGCATTGTTTCAATTTGGTGTTGGTCCTATTTTGTGAATTATTGGTTAGTGAGTGCACCCCAGACCTCACAACCATAAAGGGCAATGGTTTCTTTAACTTATTCAAGTATTTTTAGCCAAATCCTAATTGGTATGTTGAATTTTATGTTCCTTTTGATGGCATAGAAGGCCCTTCTTGCCTTGTCTCAGATCGTTCACAGCTTTGTGGAAGTTACCTGTAGCGCTGATGTTTAGGCCAAGGTATGTCTAGAGGGAATTTGTATTTTTGTTCTTGGCAACAGGACCTTTTTTGGAACACCGTTATTTTTATCTTACTGGGATTTACTGACAGGGCACAGGTCTGACATAATCTGTAAAAGATCTAGGTGCTGCTGTATGCTCTCTTTGGTTGGGGACAGAAGCACCAGATCATCAGAAAACAGTAGACATTTGACTTCAGATTCTAGTAGAGCGAGACCGGGTGTTGTAGACTGTTCTAGTGCCCTTGCCAATTTGTTGATATATATGTTGAAGAGGGTGGGGCTTAAGCTGCATCCCAGTCTCACCCCACGGCCCTGTGGAATGAAATGTGTGTTTTTTGCCGATTTTAACCGCACACTTGTTGTTTGTGTACAATGGTTCTTCCTTTAAAAGTTTTGAGCTTATGTCGCCACCATTAGTGGTAGATGGTGGCATCCTGTAATTGCACCACACTATCACAAGGGGGAGTTCGAACACTGATCTATCGGTAGTCTAATCTGTGGCACAAATTGACGATCTATTCGTAAATTAATTGAGCTGTTTTCAATCTGAGAGCCTCTCTTCTCTGGCACTAGAGTCCTGCATCAGGAAACAACAAAAAAAAGTGTTGATGATCCTGGAGTTAAGAGAGAACTTGGGAAAATATAATGGGGGAATTACACTTCACATGTGGACTGATGATTTTCAAAAAATAGGCACTGTGGGCTTTCGTTTCTCTCCCTCTAAAAACAGAAATAAATAATTCTATATAACAAACTGGCTTTATTTACCACAGTGTGAAAGACTGATAGCCCCTCTATATGAAGTGAGTTTCTGAAACACGGAGTCCTTCTTTGTTGATGTGAAGAAGAAACGGAATGAAAGAGTCCATCGAGGGTTTGTCAGCATAAAGCTGAGTGACACACTCATTCATGGCTTTGGATCAAAATAAATAAGTACCAACATTCTTTCTGATTGTCTTTAATAAAGAAATGTTTTGACTGTTTGACCAAGTTAATCTGCTCATGTTGTGTGTGTTCAATTATTTTTGACATTGTGGTTACTCTGAAGAATGTAAACAAAATGTATCAGAATTGATGGACGCCTAAGGGGAACGCAGGAGTGAGAGGAGGTCTGAAGACTGTTTTTCAGAGAGGATCCGAAGCCACTAGAGCTCGCTCGAGAATCATCAACGATGGGTGAGTCGGATACACCGGAACCTATGCGACTGGGAGGTGCTAGATTATCGCCTAGGGAACGTTCAAATAGGCTAAGCTCCAAGAGTTGTCTGTATTGCGGTGCTGCGGGGCATTTCATTGCTTCCTGTCCAGTGAGGAGACCTAAATCATTAGTAGGTACAAGTAGACTGGTGAGTCAGACTGGGAATTCTCTAATTCCAATTACCCGTACCCCTTTTGCTGTTATTCTGCGCTGGGGAGATCATTCAAAATCTTTTCGGGTGCTCATTGACTCTGGGGCTGATGAGAGTTTCATGGCTGCTACCCTGGTATCAGAACTAGGTATTCCCACTCAACTCCTCTCCGTTCCCATGGATGCCAGTGCACTGGACGGCCATTCCATTGGCAGAGTCACGCACAGCAGAGTTCCCATGACTCTGCGGATATCTGGCAATCACAGTGAGTCAATACAGCTTCTTCTCATTGAGTCCTCTCACATCCCTGTTGTTTTGGGATTTTCTAGGTTCCAGAAGCAAAATCCCGATATTGAGTGGACCACGGGTTCAATCCTGGGTTGGAGCACGTTCTGCCATTCACACTGCCTAAAGGAGGTGCAGCCTTCCCCTCAACGTCTGCCTCCTGGGTTAAGTATGGCCTCGGATCTCTCTGCCGTTCCCACAGAGTATCATGGCCTCTGGGAGACATCAAAACTATGAAATAACACATATGGAATCATGTAGTGACCAAAAAAGTGTTAAACAGATTAAAATGTATTTTATATTTTAGAATCTTCAAAGTAGCTACCCTTTGCCTTGATGACAGCTTTGCACACTCTTGGCATTCTCTCAACCAGCTTCACCTAGAATGCTTTACCTACAATCTTGAAGGAGTTCCCACATATGCTGAGCACTTGTTTGCTGCTTTTCCTTCACTCTGCGGTCCAACTCATCCCAAACCATCTCAAATGGGTTACGGTCGGGTGATTGTGGAGGCCAGGTCATCTGAAGCAACACTCCATCACATTCCTTCTCGGTCAAATAGCCCTTACACCGCCTGGAGGTGTGTTGGGTAATTGTCCTGTTGAAAAACAAATGATAGTCCCACTAAGTGCAAACTAGATGGGATGGCGTATCACTGCAGAATGATTTGGTAGCTATGATGGTTTAGTGTGCCTTGAATTCTAAATAGATCACAGAAAGTGTCACCAGCAAAGCACCCCCACACCATCATACCTCCTCTTCCATGCTTCACAGTGGGAACCACACATGCAGAGATTTCATGTGGGCTTTCAAGCATGAACTGCTCCTTTCAACTCCTGCCACAACATCACAATTGGGATTAGGTCTGGACTTTGACTATGTCACGCCTGCTCCAGCTTCCCCTCTTTGGTGCTCGAGGGCACCAGGCTGCCCTTCATTACGCACACCTGTCACCATCATTACGTGCAGCTGTGAAACACTGGACTCACCTGGAATCCATTACTTTGTTGATTACCCCCTGTATATCTGTCTACTCCTCACTTTGTTCCCTGTGTCAGCATTGATGTCAATATTTTTCCCCTGTCCAGACGCTGTTCCTGTTCTGTTTCATGTCTGTGTTTCATTAAATGTTCACTCTCTGTACCTGCTTCTCGTCTCCAGCGTTGACCCTTAAATACTAGGCCATTCCAAAACTCAAAATGTGGTGCTTTTTAGCCATTTTCATGTAGACTTGTGTGTTTTGGATCATTGTCTCGCTGCATGACCCAGCTATGCTTCTTCACATACGGATAGTCTGACATTCTCCTATAGAATTCAGTGATACAGAGCAGAATTCATGGTTCCTTCTATTAAGGAAAGTTGTCCAGGTCCTGAGGAAGCAAAGCATCCCCAAACCATCACTCTAATACCACAATGCTTGTCCGTTGGTATGAGGTTCTTATTGTAGAATGCAGTGTTTGGTTTTCGCCAGGCATAATGGTACCCATGTCATCGAAAAAGTTTACTCAAGTTTGACACAAAGCACCCGGAAGCAGCTGGAGGATCATCAAGACTTGGAAGAATGTTCAATGGACAGGTGATTCAAAAGTATAACTTTTAGGATGACACACATTCAGTCTACATACACATCACAACTGCTGCTACCAGACTCTTATTATTATTGCTAAATAGTGCACCATTTAAACACTTGCCCCCCAATCCCCCCCTTCCCCAAAACACGTGTATATATTGGACTAAAAATAGTGCCTTCCTGTATTATACTTATGCTAACCTATTTATTTTATTCGACTGAGCCATTTACTTTATGTTCATATTCTAATCTTTCATTATTTGTTATAGTTGTTGCATTGTCGAGAAGGAACCTGCAAGTAAGCATTTCATTGGACGGTGTATACAGTACCACGTGTATCCTGTAAACATGACTAATAAAACTTGAAACTTGATAGTATGTCAATTGACATATAAAGGAATTTAATCTACTGAACGGTACACATGATGTCATAGATAATAAAATGTTAATGATCATTTACTGATATTTACAGAATATTTATCAAGTTTTTATGTTAAATATGAATTTACATCAAATCGCATCCTTGTCATTATCTAAGTCAACTAATTCACACATATTGGAGGTACAGCTGTCTTATTATGATGAACATTTGGTATTTTATTTAACAAAAATACAATTTGCATGTGTTAAAAACAGTAAAATGTACCATTGTTACAATTATAGTGTTGTTCAAGATTAAATTAGCATTAGCTAGCTGATATAGCATTAGCATCTGCCTTGGAACACATAGAAAGGTGAACCATAATATCCAGGACCACTGAGTCTAGTCTCCAGATCTTTCACAGTCAGCGTTTGCACTCTGCCATTGTTATCAGGACCAACATACCCTGCAGACTCTGTAGTGTGACTCTTTCTAATACAACAGTATGCGCTCCAGTAGTACTTAGCCACTTTTACACCATCACCTATCTGGGTATCACCAGGCACTACACCTGTGACCACATAGGCCTTGGAGCAGGCGTTATTCAGTAATTCAGCGAGGTCCTCTTCATGTACCCTCCACTGGCCCCGGTTGAAGCCTGGGTCTTGGGGTGCGGCGTTGGTCAGGGTGAAGGTGGCTAACATGGAGGAATGGGTGGAGGTGTGATGGACGGGGTAGAGGTGGCCCTTGTCGTAGCCAGATCTCTCGTAGTCTTGGTTCAAGGCCTGGTGATCACCCCTATTGTTGGACGGGATATGGTTCAGTCCACTCATGCAGAGGTGACTACCACCATCGAGCTGTGAGAGTCAAGAAAAGTAATTGATTACAGGCAACACATTTTCTTATCAGTCTGTAGATACCTTTGGCAAAGGGAAATTCATGAAGTTTGAATTTTACAGCGATTTGCCTGACGTGCACGTAAAACTTAAAATACAAAATATATACCATTGTTCTGTCTCTGTACCTTGTTGGTGAATGCACAACATACAGTGTGTTTCCTAACAAATATATAGACATTAATATATAGACATTTAGGTTACACTTTACTTGAAGGGGGTACATTCAAGACATTAACACCTTCATGGGTATTGCAATATCATTCATAACAAACTTCCTAACACATTTATTCAACATCATTCATAAGGAGTTTTCAAAAAAGAATAGTCCCTTCAAGTAGA
Organism: Oncorhynchus tshawytscha; assembly: GCF_018296145.1. Taxonomy (NCBI): domain Eukaryota; kingdom Metazoa; phylum Chordata; class Actinopteri; order Salmoniformes; family Salmonidae; genus Oncorhynchus; species Oncorhynchus tshawytscha. Next base: position 19,043,769 of record NC_056443.1, read on the forward strand.
TCTTTATGTATGTATTTAATTTTTATAACCACAGTACCCAACCTCCCAATATACCATAAAAACATGTTTTTGGCATATCTTGGCAGAGAACATGCTGTATACCTAGTGCTTCAGAACTCGCTCTAGGCCAGGTACTCTGTTTACGTTTCAGATCCGCCTTCTCCCGGATAACACAGAATTGAACACAATAATTCATGATGATTCTAAGGAATGTTTACCCAGTGGCATTCTACCAAATTGAAAGGTTATCAGAGAGGATGTACAATAGTCACTAATCGCTAACCCTCTGCTAACCCTGTGCTGCTCCCAACCTGTTAAGTATGTTGACATTTATTGTCATGAATATTGCCCTGGAGGCAGAATTGAGCAATTTTCGCTGCAAACTCAGAATTGGCTATATTGTAAAATTCATGAAAACATAAATGTGCTTATTGGTCTTAATTTAAGGTTAGGGTTAGGCATTAGGGTTACTATTGTGGTTAAGGTTAGGGTTAAGGTTGGGGTAAGGCTTATCATCAGATTTTATGACTTTTATGCCAGCTAGTGACAACTCTGCAGAGCTGCCTCCAGTGCATGAGTCATCCCAATAAATGCCAACCTGTGCCTGTTACATTATTATGTGTCAGAGGGTTGGGTACCGTGGCCGTAAAAATAAAAATGAACATTGTAAAATGGATAAATAAAAATCTAATTTGAAAACTCCTTTTTGAATGATATTGAATAAATGTGTACTGAAGGTTGTTATGGAAAATACTGAAACACTGATGAAGGTATACTGCCTTATGTACAGTATACCCACTTCAAGTAAACTGTTACAAACATGTTAAGGTGTGAAAACAAATGTTATACATGTCAGTAAATACAATTCTGTACCTACCTGAGGTTCGACATACCAATAGTCCTTTCGTTCAATGTCTGCATGTTGAAGCTCATAGGCAGAATACACAGGAATCTTATTGTTGGTGTCGTAGAGTGTGGCATAATAATATTGCAGTTTATTATTATTGTCCAGGAGACACTGGCATATTTGCTGGTAGCGATTATTGTTTGTAGGATCACTGAGAACCGTAGGAGGAACATGGTTCAGAAAGAACTGACTGCATTTTACGAACGAGGTTACTTCCCCCTGGGAGAACAGAGGAAACAACAGCAAAACAAAAACTTCACACCGGAGCCCCATGGTGAAAGACGTTTGGTCAGCACTAGTGGAGATAAAATGGTGACTGGGCTGGGGTTCTCTGGTGAGAAGTACCACAGGCTTTCCACTTACACTATATAAACAAAAGTATGTGGACACCCCTTCAAATTAGTGGATTCGGCTCTTTCAGCCACACTCATTGCTGACAGACGAAAGTCGATCACACAGCCATACAATCTCCATAGACAAATATTGGCAGTAGAATGGCCTTACTGAAGAGCTCAGTGACCTTCAACTTGGCAACTTCATAGGATGCCACCTTTCCAACAAATCAGTTCGTCAAATTTCTGCCCTGCTAGAGTAGCCCCGCTCAACTATAAGTGCTGTTATTATGATTTGGAAATGTCTAGGAGCAACAACGGCTCGGACGCGGATTGATAGGCCACACAAGCTCACAGAACGGGGCCGCCGAGTGCTGAAGCGCGTATAAATCATCTGTCACACACACCCGAGATCCATACTGCCTCTGGGAGCAACATAAGCACAATAACTGTTCGTCTGTAGCTGCATGAAATGGATTTCCAAGGCCAAGCAGCCTGGAGCAGTGGAAACACGTTCTCTGGAATGATGAATCACGCTTCAACGTACTAGCAGTCCGACGGCCGAATCTAGGTTTGGCGGATGCCAGGAGAACGCTACCTGTCTGTATGTCTAGTGCCAACATTAAAGTTTGGTAGAGGAGGAATAATAATGGTCTGGGGCTGTTTTTCATGGTTCGGGCTAGGCCCCTTAGTTCCAGTGAATGGAAATCTTAACACTACAACATACAATGACATTCTAGATGATTCTGTGCTTCCAATTTTGTGGCAAAAGTTTGGCCAATTCATCCCAAATTCATCCGAAATGTGTCGATTGGTTTGAGGTCAGGATTCTGTGCAGGCCAATCAAGTTCGTCCACACCGATCTCGACAAACCATTGCTGTATGGACCTCGCTTTCTTAGCCCTTTCCTGTTTCAGCATAACAATGCCACCGTGCACAAAGCGAGGTCCATACAGCACTGGTTTGTCGAGATCGGTGTGGACGAACTTGATTGGCCTGCACAGAATCCTGATCTCAAACCAATCGAACACCTTTGGGATGAATTTGGGATGAATTGGCCGACTGGGAGCCAGGCCTAATTGCCCAACATCAGTGCCCGACCTCACTAATGCTCTTGTCGCTGAATGGGAGCAAGGCCTCGCAGCAATGTTCCAACATCTAGTGGAAAGCCTTCCCAGAAGAGTGGAGGCTGTTATAGCAGCAAAGGAGGGACCAACTCCATATTAATGCCATGATTTTGGAATGAGATGTTCGGCGAGCAGGTGTCCACATACATTTGGTCATGTAGTGCATGTTTTCCTGCACGTCCTGATACTGTCAAGCCTGGAAGTTCCCCAGGGTCAACATTATGGCTAAATTCCAGGCTGATTACCAGTGGTGTAGTGTTGCCTGGATATACTCAAATTTTGCCAAACATTTTCCAAAGGCGCCCTGTGTGAAAGATTCTATGAGAGACAGTGACATACACTCCAAATGACCTAAAATTATAAATCCTATATTGGTCTTTCACAGTCAGGCCAACCAAAGCGGTACTGTGCAAATAGTCTAATAGTAGGCTTACCAGTGAAACAGATAAATGAGGCTGTCAACTAAGTCAGACATTTTTTCACATGATTCAGATTTTTCCAAATTTTTTCAGGTTTCCACAAAAATGGTTAAACCACATTCGGAGACCACTTTTGAGCTCTGGTTAAAATAAAATACATTTCGATTTTTTGTGTGTAGTTAACCTCTAATTCAAGTGCGCAGGCACCTAGCACTTGTTTGGTTAGCGGTGTTTGAGTTGGAGTAAAGCAAAACAATTGGCCACTGGTAGGCATAGGTGTAACGGCTCTCGTTTGTAGAATGAAGAGTGGACCAAGGCGCAGCGTGGTAGGCGTACATCGTCTTTTTATTGATGACACCAAAACAAAATAACAAAGACACCAAAACAAAATAACAAAGACACCAAAACAAAATAACAACGACACCAAAACAAAAGCACACAGTTCTGTAACACTAAGAAAACGAAACATAAAACATAATCCCACAAAACCCAAAAGGAAAATGACAACTTATATATGCTCCCCAATCAGAGACAACGATAGACAGCTGCCTCTGATTAGGAACCACACATGGCCAAAAACAAAGAAATAGAAAACATAGACTTTCCCACCCGAGTCACACCCTGACCTAACCAAACATAGAGAATTAATAAGGATCTCTAAGGTCAGTGCGTGACAATAGGATACTTTGTACAGTAGCTAGTTAACATTTAATTCAGAGGGTTTTTTAGAAAGCCTTCCATCTACCATAAGATGGTTAGACCTATCATCAGCGTCGCATATTTTTCCTGTTGTTTAATTGTTTGCAACCTGGACATTATACTTCATATTATGAGGTGTCTTACCTTGTTTGAAAGTGGCCTATAGCCAAACTCCCACCATAGAAACATGGAAGCAATTATTTTATAAAAACTTCATATGCGTTCTCCTGTTCCAGCCTATTAGTTTTCATTAAACTTTCTTTCATTGTCTAGCAGCCAAAGGCATTATCCTAGTCATATCAGCAACATATGATAGTTGTTGCATCTTTAGATCTCCCCTCTAAATTACTAACGGATATTTTCATCTTTGTCCATGAAACCACTCGCATGTGTGGTGCGCATTTTAAAATGGTGTTTCCTCCTGCAAATGGCATTTTAGAACATTCTCACACAGCCTACCGCTATGTGCACATTGCTGAGCTGAAATTGTGAAGAAATACTCATTTATCAACATTTTAAACAAAACATTTTGATCTGTTCCATCAGCCTTATTAATTGATATGGCATATACCTCCACTGCACTACTTTCATACGCATTGTGGGGATTATTAAGAAGTGAGTATGCGCAATGCCCACTGAAAATATGTGATATGGGTATACCCTCCACTACACCACTGCCGACTACATTGCAAGAAGCATGCCAGATCTCACAACGCCTGGATAGGTGCTCAACAAATCAATTAACCACATCATTATGGTATAGCTATCTGATACCTGTCTGCTCAGTCAATGACATGGCACAAAAACATTGTTTGATAGAATGCAACGTCTGCGATGTACTCGACCTGGAACAAGACCTATGGGTTCCCATCTGTACGAACCAGTACATGATGTGTATTTGCCCAGATGCTAGCACTGTATGTGGCACTGAGGTCTAACTGTGGAAAAGTATTCTTGCATCCCAAAGATACCTTTTATCTCAGAAGGTTAATGATTAGCACGGTTGCACACCAGTGTGAATGTGAACAGATTGTGTGGCAACGACACAACTGTGCCCATGTTCTGTCCTATAAGAGGGTAAACCACATCTAGATCATTCATTTACCTCATTGAAACTAGTTCTGAACATAAGGAAGCACACTATTTGTATATTTATATAGGCACATGTTTCATATCTACATGGCTAGAATGAAACCTGAATAATATATTTCATTTTTAAACTAAAAAACATCCACAATCTGTCCAGAATAAATGTTGTACATTGGCTTGGGTTTCTGATGTGATTGTTGTGTTGATGTTATGTATGCTTGCTTGAGACCAAGACAAATGACTATCACCTTTATTAAAAAGCAAAAAAAAACATTTGTATTCTGATATTTTCTTGCTTCATGGATTTCATTATTTATTCACCAGAAATGTGGTCAAAAAAGTACCTTCTAAGCTAAGGAGAAGATACACAATCTTTAAGCATAATCTATATTTAATCATTGAATAGGTCTGAATGGTTTGATTTTCTTGTATGTCATCCCCCCAAAAAAAAATATGATTATACAATATTAATCCAGATGCTATATTATTGTGAAGAAAAACAAACAGAAAGACAAAAACCAAGGTACCATTACCATTACAACACAGCCTGTATATTTGTTGAGATTTCACAAAGCTTGCCATTAGGAACAATAAAAGGTTGAATGTACAATAAGAGTAATAAGTCTGCAATATCAAATCAATAGCGAAATGCTTGTGTTCCTAGCTCCAATAGTGTAGTAATATCTAACAATTCACAGCAATACACACAAATATCAAAGAAGAAGAATGAAATTAAGAATATATAAATATTAGGACGAGCAATGTCAGAGAGGCACTGACTAGAAAACAATATATACAGGTCATTCGGAAATTATTCAGACCCCTCGACTTTTTCCACATTTTGTTACATTACAGCCTTATTCTAAAAAGGATTCAATCTTTTCCCCCTCTCATCAATCTACACACACTACCCCATAATGACAAAGCAAAACAGGTTTTTAGACATATTTGCAAAATAGATTAAATTAAACATCACATTTAAATAAGTATTCAGACTCTTTACTCAGTACTTTGTTGAAGCACTTTTGGCAGCGATTACAGCCTTGAGTCTTTTTGGGTTTGACGCTACAAGCTTGGCACAACTGTAGTTGGGGAGTTTCTCCCATTCTTCTCTGCAGATCCTCTCAAGCTCTGTCCGGTTGGATGGGGAGCTTCGAGATGTTTGATCGGGTTCAAGTCCGGGCTCTGACTGGGCCTCAAGGACATTTAGAGAATTGTCTCAAAGCCACTCCTGCGTTATCTTGGCTGTGTGCTTAGGGTTGTCATCCTGTTGAAAGGAGAACCTTCGACCTAGTCTGAGGTCCTGAGGGCTCTGGATAATATTTTTTCTCAGGGTCTGAGAGTCTTTAGGTGCCTTTTGGCAAACTCCAACCGGGCTGTCATGTGCCTTTTACTGTGGAGTGGTTTCCCTTGGGCAACTCTACCATAAAGGCCTAATTGGTGGAGTGGTGCAGAGATGGTTGTCCTTTTAGAAGATTCTCCCATGTCCACAGAGGAACTCTGGAGCTCTGCCAGAGTGACCATTGGGTTCTTGGTCACCTCCCTGACCAAGGTCCTTCTCCCCCGATTGCTCAGTTTGGCCGGGCGGCCAGCTCTAGAAAGAGTCTTGGTGGTTCCAGAACCTTTAAGAATGATGGAGGCCACTGTGTTATTGGGGACCTTCAATGCTGGAGAATGTTTGGTAACCTTCCCCAGATCTGTGCCTTGATTCAATCCTGTCTCGGAGCTCTACGCACAATTCCTTCGACCTCATGGCTTGGTTTTTGCTCTGACATGCACTGTCAACTGTGGGCCTTATATAGACAGGTGTGTTCCTTCTGCAAACATGTTCAATCAAGTTGAAGAAACATCTCAAGGATGATCAATGGAAACAGGATTCACCCAAGCTCAATTTCGAGTCTCAAAGCAAATGGTCTGAATACTTATGTCAATAAGGTATCTGTTTTTTAAAATTATACATTTGCTACAATTTCTAAAAACCTGTTTTCGCTTTGTTATTATGGGATATTATGTGTAGATTGATGATAACATGCTTTAATTCAGTCTATTTTAGAATAAGGCTGTAACCCAGTATTTACTGTTACGACCCCCCTAGGAAGAAGTAAACATTTTGCGCCCCCCAACTCTCCGCCGCGACTGTAAATAGTATAATTTGTCTATAAAATTGTTATAAGTACACCTCTGCATAACATTGTATCCTTATTAACATTAAAGAAAAAATAACTTTATTAACATTGTTTTTTTAGTCTGTAAAAGAAAAGACAAAGTGCATCAATTTGCCTGAAATGTATAAAAGAAAAGTCAATCAAATTCAATCAATTTAAACTGTAAACATTTTTGGACCATTTGATACTGAAAAATAAAATAAAATATAATCAATAAATAATAATAAATTAAAATTGATCAGCAACATTAACTCAGGAGCACAATATTTGAAACACTTTGACCTATAAAACAAAAATGAATAAAACAATTTGTGCTGATTTTTTAAAATCAAAATGAGGAAGTCAGGATTAAATGGCTACAATGAGCACGTTTTTCAGAGAACAGCTTTTCGAAGCGGGGTTTGAAGCATGATCCTGCAACTCTCAGCTCCTGCTCAATGTTTAGCTGGGACCTGTACTTGGTCTTAAGTGCAGCAACAGCAGAGAAGCCAGTCTCACAAAGATAAGATGTTGCAAAAGGAAGAAGAATGCCCATGGCCCTCTGCCCTAAGAGTGGATACTGCCTCTCTACACTCAGCCAGAATTCACTCAGTGTCTGTGATGTGAACCTCAGTCTCAATGTGGAGTCAGACATCATATCAATGAACTGGTCCTCTTCTGCAGAGCTGAAACCAGTTGGAGCTGGTTCATTGAAAGGATCTCTCATCCAGTCATATTGGGAACTGTTTTCAGGGAAGTACTTTTTAAAGAATCCCATCAGTGATGAAATATGCTCCTTAATATGTGGGATCACTGAGGTGGCATCATAGTCAGTCGTGTCAACAAATTCATGCAGGTTCTCGAATGAATCAGTATTTCCTTCATCAAGTCGCCTGCCCCACATTGCAAGCTTTCGAGTGAAAGAGCTGATCTTGTCTGTGACCTGAGGGAGGAGTTTATCTTTCCCTTGAAGCTGTAGATTTAGTTCATTTAGCTTTCCAAATATGTCACTCAGGTAGGCCAGTTTTGCCAGGAAGTTCTCATCACTACATTTTTCTGCGAGGTCATACTTGTGCTCCTGCTCCGAAAACGTTCTTATATGCTCTCTGAGCTCAAAAACTCGGGACAAGACTTTTCCTTGTGACAGTCACCTTGCTTCACTGTGAAACAGCACAGCTTGATGTTCAGCTCCCATCTCCTCACAGATAGCAGAGAAGACTCTTGTTTTTAGTGGTCTGGTCTTTATAAAATTGACTACACCTACAATGTCAGGAAAGGTGCCTTGATGCCAGTGCTTCTCTGTGTATAACACAGTGTGTCCACTCAGCATTAGGTGAGTGCCCAAAGTCCATTTCTCATCCCATTCTCATGCCATGGTCTGTGCATCATCACTGCAAACACCAATGCAGTTCTCCCACTTTAGCCCATTCTCAGTCAGGAAGCAGTCCAGCATTTTGAATAGCTCTTCAGCTGTGGCTCTGTCTCTGATATATTTACAAAAAGGTAGATCCTCACACAGGGAGTTTGTCATATCAAAAGGTACATAAGAGATAAACAAACAGTCTTTGTTGCTGTCAGTTGCTTCATCGAACTGTAAGGCAAAGCGTTTGTCTTTGAGTTTATCTACCAGCTGTTCTTTAAGATCGTTAGCAATGTCATTTATACGTCTGGCGACAGTGTCATTGGACAGAGGGATAGTTGTTATTTTTGCAGCACTTGCGTCATCCAGCAGGACAGAGACCAGGTCTAATGCTGCAGGCAGTATCAGCTCCTCTGCTATGGAGTGGGGTTGTTGCACTGAGCAATTTGGTACGCCACCTTATAGGATGCTAACAGTGCTCGCTGGTTTACTGAAGTAGCATTCACAAAGCGGGACGATTGTTGGCAATATTCGGCACGTTTTCGCTGAAAAAACTCAAGCAGCTAATCAGCGTGATTGGGGTGTAATGTCTTTAAGTGACGCCTTCATTTATTTGGCTTCATGCTGTCCGCTGCCAACATTTTTGTCTCCCACCATAGTCACAGTGAAGACAAGCGCTACATACGCTCCGTCATATCTCCTCGTCTCCCACCGTAGTCACAGTGAAGACAAGCGCTACATACGCTTCGTCTTATTTCCTCGTCTTAGCTTCCGGGAGACTTACATTTGTCTCATTATCTCCGTCTCTCTCCGCCTTTCTTTTCAGCCCTGTTAAATATTTTTCCATGGTGTCTCTTAAGGGTTTGTTATCTGCACTTCATATCTCCTGCTCTGTGCTGTGTGCTCTTGTTTGGTGCAAAAAAAAACTACTCCCTGCGGCAAAAAAAAGCATGTTCCCCGGGGTCACACGCGCCCCCCCTGGCATCGCTCCGAGCCCCCCCAGGGGGGCGCGCCCCACTATTTGAGAAGGACTGCTGTAACCTAACAAAATGTTATAAAGTCAAGGGGTCTGAATACTTTCCGAATGCACTGTACCTAACAGTGGAGGTTGGTACTGTTCAAGATTAGGGAGGACGGCCTTATTTCTGTCATATAACATTGGATGACTTTTATTCAAATTCCACTCACCCAGCTCAATAGAATATCAAAAGGTTTAGGCTACTACATGATACAACATTTTTCCCTACACCCATCATGAAGTTGCTACAACCTAGACTACGAATGAAAGTTTATAATGTAGGTGCACTGGTCGAGAGACAAATTGGAGTAATTAAATTGACAGACAGTTACACATTCAATGCCGCCAAGCACACTCATGCCTGCATCTAGCTGATCTAGGTGTAATCATTAGTCCAACAGTTGCAAACAAGAGTTTCTATTGGACAAATTCTGGTAGGTTTATTTACATTTTTGCCTGTTTGCGTCTCTTTAAGAATTTTTTTTTCAGCAGAATGAATACACTCCTGATCACTCTCACACACAGTACACTTTCATAGCAGCCACATACAAACAGCATAATCTCTTTGCTCTTTGTATTATTCCTTCGTGCATCTACGCGCTCTCCTCCTCTTACCTTTTCCCTTCGCTTGTGGACTTCAGTGCACAACAAAACAGCTGTCTGTGACCAGGTGAAAAAACCTTTCCAAGCCAAACTTTCATACCATAACCGCTAACCGCTACAAACAGCCTAAATCGTTGTCACCATATTAGTTAACAGCATAGCTACTAGAACATAGCTACTAGAAGTAACACGTTAGTAAACCCGCTACATTAATGCAGTACAGTGTACAGCAAACAATGAAATCTCTCTCTTTCTCTCTCTCTCTCTGCTGCTTCTCCTTAATTTTTAAAGAAATTATTTTGTTCAAAACTGTTCAACTTTTGTCTTTTGATCTCTTTGAGTCAACGACTCATCACATTTTATGCACTGCAGTTCTAGTTAGCTGCAGCGTATGCTTTCAGTACTACATTAATTCTCTGATCCTTTGATTGGGTGGACAACATGTCAGTTCATGCTGCAAGAGCTCTGTTGGAGGAAGTCCTGGAAGGGGGTGAGAACCATGAGCCTCCTAGGTTTTGTATTGAACTCAATGTACCCAGAGAAGTACAGCAAATAGCTGTCCTCTGGCTACACCATGGTGCTTCTCCAGAGAGTGCTGTTGAGGCTACCTTAGACCTTCAGGCTTTTAGAAAAAAAAATTAAATACAGGAATACCTGGTTATTTAAATAGGTATTCAGACACTTTTCTAGGAGACTCAAAATTGAGCTCAGGTGCATCCTCTTTCCATTGATCATCATTGATATGTTTCTAGAACTTGATTGGACTCCACCTGTGGTAAATTCAATTGATTGAACATGATTTGGAAAGGCACACACCTGTCTATTTAACATCCCACAGTTGACAGTGCATGTCAGAGAAAAACAAACAAACCATGAGATCGATGGAGTTGTTCGTAGGCACAGATCTGGGTAAGGACACCAAAAAATCTCTGCAGCATAGAAGGTCCCCAAGAACACGGTGGCCTCCATCATTCTAAATGGAAAAAGTTTGGACCCACCAAGACTCTGAGCGTGCTGCCTGGCAAATCTGAGGAATCGGGGGAGAAGTGCTTTGGTCAGGGAGGTGACCAGGAACCCTATGGTCACTCTGACAGAGCTGCAGAGGTCCTCTGTGGAAACGGGAGAACCTTCTAGAAGGACAACCATCTCTGTTGCACTCCACCAATCTGGCTTTTATGGTAGATTGGCCAGACGGAACCACTCCTCAGTAAAAGGCACATGACAGCCCGCATGGAGTTAGCCAAAAGGCACCTAAAGGACTCTCAGACCATGAGAAACAAGATTATCTGGTCTGATGAAACCAAGAGTCAACTATTTAACCTGAATGCCAAATCAAATCAAATCAAATGTTACTGGTCACATACACATGGTAAGCAGATGTTAATGCGAGTGTAGCGAAATGCTTGTGCTTCTAGTTCCAACAGTGCAGTAATATCTAACAAACAATCTAACAATTCCCAATAACTACCTAATACACACAAATCTAAAGGTGTGAATGAGAATATGAACATGTAAGTATATGGATGAGCGATGGCCGAGCGGCATAGGCAAGGTGCAGTAGATGGTATAAAATACAGTATATACATGTAATATGAGTAACGTAAGATATGTAAACATTATTTAAGTGCCATTATTTAAAGTGGCATTGTTTAAAGTGACTATTGATCCATTTGTTAAAGTGTCCAGTGATTGTGTTTCAATACAGTATATACATATACATTCAATACATGTGAAACGAGTTGTAGTGTCTTAACACGTAGTACTTATTTATGTAATAAGAAAGACTCTGAATACAAGCAATTGAACTGGAGCTTCACATTTACTCAAACTAGTTAGTACCAGAATAACATAGAACAATACTGCGCATGACCAAGGGTGCTCCATCCTTAAAGGGGACATCAGTAATTAACAGAACATAACATTCCTTCTCTTATACAATCAGAGTTACTTTTACCAAACCACAACTGAAACATTTCCCAGAACTTGTTGTAGTTATTTTGCATCTTTTAATTTGAACTTGAACAGTTCGTTTGTGTTTGTTTGTTTATAAGTCTAGTCTGTCTGGTGGACGGTGCCTTCGTTCTGGGTAGCGCCTCAGATTGTCTGGAGGCTCCTGAACATCCTCAGTGTGTGCTTGTTCCATTATAGCGTCTGCTATAGCAGCACCTTCATCAACACGTTCCCTTCTTTCAGCCTGGGGTCTCTCTACTGCCCCACCGTCCTCTACAGTTCCCTGTGTGTCACTCTCAGGATCTCCCTGTGCCTGTTCTCTCTACTGCCCCACCGTCCTCTACAGTTCCCTGTGTGTCACTCTCAGGATCTCTGTACCTGTTCTCTCTACTGCCCCACCGTCCTCTACAGTTCCCTGTGTGTCACTCTCAGGATCTCTGTACCTGTTCTCTCTACTGCCCCACCGTCCTCTACAGTTCCCTGTGTGTCACTCTCAGGATCTCTCTGTGCCTGTTCTCTCTACTGCCCCACCGTCCTCTACAGTTCCCTGTGTGTCACTCTCAGGATCTCTGTGCCTGTTCTCTCTACTGCCCCACCGTCCTCTACAGTTCCCTGTGTGTCACTCTCAGGATCTCTGTCCCTGTTCTCTCTACTGCCCCACCGTCCTCTACAGTTCCCTGTGTGTCACCTGTTCTCAGGATCTCTGTGCCTGTTCTCTCTACTGCCCCACCGTCCTCTACAGTTCCCTGTGTGTCACTCTCAGGATCTCTGTACCTGTTCTCTCTACTGCCCCACCGTCCTCTACAGTTCCCTGTGTGTCACTCTCAGGATCTCTCTGTACCTGTTCTCTCTACTGCCCCACCGTCCTCTACAGTTCCCTGTGTGTCACTCCCAGGATCTCTCTACTGCCCCACCGTCCTCTACAGTTCCCTGTGTGTCACTCTCAGGATCTCTGTGCCTGTTCTCTCCACTGCCCCACCGTCCTCTATAGTTCCCTGTGTGTCACTCTCAGGATCTCTGTGCCTGTTCTCTCTACTGCCCCACCGTCCTCTACAGTTCCCTGTGTGTCACTCAGGATCTCTCTGTGCCTGTTCTCTCTACTGCCCCACCGTCCTCTACAGTTCCCTGTGTGTCACTCTCAGGATCTCTCTGTGCCTGTTCTCTCTCGATTGTTGTGCTGTTTTCCGTGGAATGCATTTGGTTAATGTGACGCCGCCACATTATGTCTGGGCTCACTTGAACCTGGTAAGTTCTGGGTCCCGTTTGTGTGTGTGTACGGTCCCTCTTGTCCATTTCCCTCCTCTTCTGTAGTCTCGCACCATCACTTCCTGTCCTGTTTGGAGATGGCGCTCCCGGCCACCGGAGATCATCTTGGCTTGTTTGTTCAGCACTTCATTACGCCTGTTTGGCTTCATGATGTCCAGCTGTGTGCGGGGAGAGGCCTCCCGAACATCAGTGCGGCTGGGCTTTCATTTGTTGTGGCATGTGGGGTGTTTCGGTAGGAGGCCAGGAACTTGGCCAGTTTTGTTTGCAAAGTCCCTTCGTCTCGTTTTGCTGTACGGAGTCCTTGCTTTAGGGTTTGCACAAAGCGCTCTGCCAGCCCATTGGTGGCAGGGTGGTACGGAGCTGAGGTTGAGTGTTTGATTCCATTGACATGAATCTTGTAAACTCGTCACTTACAAAAGCTTGCATGTTGTCACTTACCAGCTGCAGTGGCAAACCGAAGCGTGCAAACGTTGTTCTGAGACACTCTATCGTCTGAGCTGAGGTGGAGGAGTCAGTGCAAAACACCTCTGGCCATTTGGAATGGGCATCAACTATAACCAGAAACATGTGCTTTTCAAAGGGACCAGCGTAGTCCACATGAATTCTCTGCCATGGCTCTGCGGGCCATTCCCATGGGTGGACTGGGACAGGAGCAGGCATGTGAAGGGTTTCCAAACATCCACTACAGTTCTTTGCCATATTTTCTATTTGTTGGTCCAGACCTGGCCACCAGAAGTGGCTCCTTGCGAGCAGCTTCATTTTGACAATTCCAACATGACCTTCATGTAGTTGCTGCAAGACTAGATGTTGGCATTTCTGGGGTATCATGACTCTCATTCCCCACATCAAACATCCTTGGTACGTTGTAATTTCGTTTCTCCGCTGGAAATAAGGAGTCAGCTCCTTTCTACCAGTAGCTGGCCATCCTGACATGGTGTAGGTGTACACTTTTGACAAGGTCACATCTTTCCTTGTCTCATGTTTGATAACTGTGCTTGTGACCGGTAGGGCCTCGAGCTGAGCGGTATGGAACATGTCCACTGCATCCACCCTCCTTTGTCTTTCTCTTGTACACGGCAGTCTGGATAATCCATCTGCATTTGTGTGGAGGGACGACGGCTTAAACTCAATGTCATACATATGACTGGCAAGGAACAGGGCGTATCGCTGTAACCTGGCTGCTGTCATCGCCGGAATGCCTTTCTTTGGACTGAAAATGGAAAGCAACGGCTGGTGATCTGTAACCAGTGTGAAACACTCCCATATAGGTATGGGTGGAATTTCTTGACGCCCCACACTAGTGCCAGTGCTTCTTTGTCGATTTGTGAGTAGTTTCTCTCTGCATCATTCAATGTTCGTGACGCAAATTCAACTGGCCTCTCTGACCCATCTTTCAGTGTGTGTGAAAGGACTGCCCCTAATCCATAAGGGGACGCATCACAAGCCAACTTCACTGGCATTTCAGGGTCGTAATGCATCAGGACCTGTTCAGATGTTATGAGCCGTTTGCCTCCAGAAATGCATTTTCACACTGCTCTGTCCACCGCCATGTCCTATTTTTTTTTCCCAGGGAGCTGATTTAGAGGCTGGAGTACTGCTGGAAGGTTTGGGAGGAATCTTCTGTAGTAATTGATCAGTCCCGTGAAAGATCTCACTTCTGTGATATTTTGTGGTCGTGGTGCCTGTACCACTGCCTCGATTTTGTCCTGTGTTTTGTGCAATCCATTGCAGTCAATCTCATGTCCACAGAAGACAATCTTGTCTTTGAAGAACTCACACTTCTTTAAGTTTGCCTGTAGACCATACTCTTTCAGTCTTTTCAGGACCTCTTCCAGGTTAGCCAGGTGCTCTTTGTCGGTGCGTCCTGTTATGATCATGTCATCCAGGATACACTGGGTTCCTGGGATTCCTTGCAAAATCTGGTCAATAGTTCGTTGCCAAATGGCTGGGGCGGATGCAATGCCAAAAACCAGGCGGTTATACCTGTATAGACCTTTGTGTGTGTTTATTGTCAGGTACTGTTTGGAACTCTCTTCAACCGGTAGCTGCAGGTAAGCCTGTTTCAGATCGATTTTACTGAAGTGTTTCCCACCAGCTAGTGCAGCAAAGATGTCATCCAGACGTGGTAGGGGTATTGGTCCACATGCAACATTGGATTCACAGTTACCTTGAAGTCCCCACACATTCTAACAGACCCGTCTTTCTTCACAATAGGAACTATGGGTGAGGCCCATTCGCTTCTGTCCACTTTCGTCAGGATCCCTGTATCCTGCAAGCGATTGATTTCCGCTTCCACCTTTGGTCTCAGGGAGTATGGAACAGATCTGGCTTTACAGAATTTGGGGATTGAGTCATCTCTTAGTACAAGTTTTGCTGTGAAGCCTTTTACTGTTCCCATCTGATCACTGAAAACTGTGTTGTATTTCTTCCGCAAGTGTTCCAGTGTTTGGTCTGTACCATTCTCTTTGGACTGGAACGTGTGGAGCATTTTCAAGTCACACCAATTCAGCTTTATTTTTGAAAGCCATTCCCTGCCAAATAATGGGGAGCAAGTTCCAGGCACCACATACAGCTGTAACTGCTGTGTTTGCCCCCCATAATGCACTCTGACCTGCAACGCCCCCATTGGGCTCAATCTCTCTCCTGAGTATGTCTTCAGCAACACATTTGTGTTCTTCAGCTTGATAGCCTTAAAGTGCTCATTGTAGACGGTAGTGGAAATTATAGACACTGCAGATCCTGTGTCCAGCTCCATTTTGTGGGGTTTGCCTTCGATATCTGTTGTCACCCATATTATGCTACTGCTGGGAGAAGTCACTGTGTTTAACTCCATTGTACCAATTAATCGTTCATCTGAATCACTGCCACTGTTCTCTGCTAGTGCATTCACAGACCCTTTAATTTTCTCAGTTTTCCTGTTGTGACTGAATTTAGCTTTGCATGCTCTTTGAATGTGCCCCCTTCTACTGCATTTGTGACATATTTCGTCTTTGAAACGGCAGTCCTCTGCTCTGTGACCATCTGTCACACCTGTTGCATTTTTCGGCCACACACGGGGGCGCTGTCGACTGCGTGAACTTGTGCAGGGAAATTTGTGACAGGTCAGTACTTCTTTTACTTTGCAACTCAAATGCATCTTTAGTCGCGATTTCCATAGCCACAGCAATTTCAACAGCCTTTGCAAACGTGAGCTCTGATTCTGTGAGCAAACGTTTTTGAATGTGTTCATGTTTCAGTCCACAAACAAATCTATCCCTTAATGTGTCATTTAGGTTCTCTCCCAACTGGCAATGTTCAGACAGTTTCTGCAACACTGCTACATATGTACTAACACCCTCCCCTCATTCTGATCTCTCTTGTGGAACCGAAAACGTTCCGCGATGAGGAGTGGTTTAGGTGATAGGTGATTTTGCAATATCTCCACAATCTCTGTGAATGTTTTATTTGAGGGCTTCAGAGGGGCAGTCAGATCTGTTAGCAAACTGTATGTTTTTGGGCCAATTAAACTCAACAACGCTGGTACTCTTTTGTTATCAGCAATGTCGTTTGCAATGAAGTACTGTTCCAGTCGTTCAATGTAAGTTGCCCAGTTTTCTTGCGTGTCATCAAACACATCTATTTTCCCGGCTCCACGGGTCTTTGATCTGCCGCCTCGTTCTCGTCAGCTCTCCCCTCGTCTTCACTGCTTGCTAGCTGTTGTGCTACAGGGTCAAAATCTTCCTCTCGTCCTACGAGCTCCATCTGTATTCGTGATGCACACTGCAGGTAATCATCCTCGTCGCCATTGTAGTGTCTTAACACGTAGTACTTATTTATGTAATAAGAAAGACTCTGAATACAAGCAATTGAACTGGAGCTTCACATTTACTCAAACTAGTTAGTACCAGAATAACATAGAACAATACTGCGCATGACCAAGGGTGCTCCATCCTGTTAATTACTGATGTCCCCTTTAAGAACATAACACGAGTAATGTAAGATATGTAGACATTATTAAAGTGCCATTATTAAAGTGGCATTGTTTAAAGTGACTAGTGATCCATTTATTAAAGTGTCCAGTAATTGGGTCTCAATGTGGGCAGCAGCTTCTCTGAGTTAATGTTTGCTGTTTAGCAGTCTGATGGCCTTGTGACAGAAGCTGTTTCTCAATCTCTTGGTCCCAGCTTTGATGCACCTGTACTGACCTGCCTTCTGGATGATAGCGGTGTGAACAGGCAGTGGCTCGGGTGGTTGTTATCCTTGATGATATTTTTAGACTTCCTGTGACATTGGGTGCTGTAGGTGTCATGGAGGGCAGGTAGTTTGCCCCCAGTGATGCATTGTGCAGACCGCACACCCTCTGGAGAGCCTTGAGGTTGAGGGCTGTGCAGTTGCCGTGCCAGGCTGTGATACAGCCCGACAGGATGCTCTCGATTGTGCATCTGTAAAGGTTTGTCAAGGTGTTAGGTGACTAGCCAAATTTCTTCAGCCTCCTGAGGTTGAAGAGGCGCTGTTGCGCCTTCTTCACCACACTGTCTGTGTGGGTGAACAATTTCAGTTTGCCTGTGATGTGTACTCCCACTGTGATCTTCTCCACTGCTGACCCTTCGATGTGGATAGGGGAGTGCTCCCTCTGCTGTTTCCTGAAGTCCACGATCATCTCCTTTGTTTTGTTGACGTTGAGTGAGAGGTTGTTTTCCTGACACCACACACCGAGTGCCCTCACCTTGTCGTTGTTGGTGATCAAGCCTACTACTGTTGTGTCGTCTGCAAATTTGATGATTGAGTTGGAGGCATGCATGGCCACGCAGTTGTGGGTGAACCGGGAGTACAGGAGAGTGCTGAGCACACCCTTGTGGGGCCTCAGTGTTGAGGGTCAGTGAAGTGGAGATGTTGTTTCCTACCTTCACCACCTGGGGGCGGACCGTCAGGAAGTCCAGGTCCCAGTTGCACAGGGAGGGGTTGAGACTCAGGGCCTCCAGCTTGATGATGAGCTTGGAGGGTACTATGGTGTTAAATGCTGTGCTGTAGTCAATGAACTGTATTCTTACATAGGTATTCTTTTTGTCCAGATGGAATAGGGCAGTGTGCAGTGCAATGGCGATTGAGTTATCTGTGGACCTGTTGGAGCAGTTTGCAAACTGAAGTGGGTCTAGGGTCGCCGGTAAGGTGGCAGTGATATGATCCTTGACTAGCCTCTCAAAGCACTTCATGTTGACAGAAGTGAGTGCTGCGGGGTTGTAGTCATTTACTTCAGTTATCTTTGCCTTCTTGGGTACAGGAACAATGGTAACCATCTTGAAGCATATGGGGACAACAGACTGGGATAGGGAGCGATTAAATATGTCTGTAAACACACCAGTCAGCAGGTCTGCGCATGTTCTGAGGACGCGGCTAGGGATGCCGTCTGGGCCAGCAGCCTTGCGAGGGTTAACATGTTTAAATATTTTACTCACGTCAGCCACTGACGAGGGGGGGCAGCAGTCTTTGTTAGCGAGCCACTGTATGGGTGGCACTGTATTATCCTCAAAACGGGCAAAGAAGGTGTTACTTATTTTCCAACATAATTTGCAAATAAATTCATAAAAAATCCTATAATGTGATTGTCTGGATTTTTTTTCTCATTTTGTCTGTCATAGTTGAAGTGTACCTATGTGGGAGAACTTGCACAATTGGAGAACTTGCACAATTGGTGACTGACTAAATACTTTTTTTTTTTTTTTTTTTTTTTTTCTTGCCCCACTGAGACGCAGACGTCTAGGTGTGCCAAGCTTGTAACGTCATAAAATACCATGTTTGGTATTAAAATAAAGCTAGAAGACTGAAGGCTGTAATCTGATGCCAAAGGTGCTTCAACAAAAACCGTACTAAGTAAAAGGTCTTAATATTTATGTAAGAGACTGTTAAATCAAGTAAATGAAAGCATGTTAAACGGTGATAGACCTTCATCAGGGTTGTGGTCAATTTGAATTGAAGGCACTTAATTCAGGAAGTTATGTTTTTTTTTTTTTTTTCTTGTAATTTAGTTTTCTTAAATTATTTACCCCTTTTTTATGGTATCCAATTGGTAGTTACAGTCTTGTCTCATCACTGCAACTCCCCCACGGACTCGGGAGAGGCGAAGGTCGAGAGCAGTGCGTACTCGAAAACACAAACCAACCCAACCAAGGCCCACTACGTCTTGACACATTGCCCACTTAACCTGGAAGCCAGCCACACCAATGTGTCAGAGGAAACACCGTACACTTGGCGACCATGTCAGCGTGCACTGCGCCCGCCACAGGAGTCACTAGTGCGCGATGGGACAAGGACATCCCTGCTGGCCAAACCCTCCCCTAACCCGGAAGACGCAGGGCCAATCATCTGCTGCCCCATGGGTCTCCCGGTCACGGCCGGCTGTGATAGAGCCTGGACTTGAACCCAGAATCTCCAGTGGCACAGCTAGCACTGCGATGCAGTGCCTTAGACCACTGCACCACTCCGGAGGCCCATGCTAATTTAAAATAGAATAATTGCAAACTTTTGAAATAAATTTTTTGTACTTACACGGAACAAAAATATAAACGCCAAGTGTAAAGTGTCGGTCCCATGTTTCATGAGCTGAAATAAAAGAACCCAGAAATTGTCCATACACACAAACTTATTTAGCTCAAATTTTGTACACAAATTTGTTTACATCCCTGTTAGTGAGCATTTCTCCTTTGCCAAGATAATCCATCCACCTGACAGGTATGTCATATCAAGAAGCTGATTAAACAGCATGATCATTACAAAGGTGCACCTTGTGCTGGGACAATAAAAGGCCACTCTAAAATGTGCAGTCACACAACATAATGCCACAGATGTTTCAAGTTTTGAGGGAGCGTGCAATTGGCATGCTGACTGCAGTAATGTCGACCAGAGCTGTTGCCAGAGTTTAATGTTCATTTCTCTACTTTAAACCGCCTCCAACATCGTTTTAGGGAATTTGGCAGTACATCCAACCTGCCTCACAACCGCATACCACGTGTATGGCGTTGTGAGGGCGAGCGGTTTGTTGCTGTGCCCCATGGGGGCGGTAGGGTTATGGTATGGGCAGTTGTTAGCTATGGACAATGAACACAATTGCACTTTATCAATGGCAATTTGACTGCACTGAAATACTGTGATGAGATCTTGAGGCCCATTGTGAGGCCCATTTTTTTATGTATCTGTGACCAACAGATACATGTCTGTATTCCCAGTCATGTGAAATCCATAGTTTTGGGCCTAACAAATGTATTTAAATTGACAGATTTTCTCCTACTAACTGTAAATCTGTAAAATCTTTGAAATTGTTGGATGTTGCGTGTATATTGTTGTTCAGTATAGGTATTGAGAAGTCATTGAAAGTAGATTACCTTTTAAAAAATTAAAATGTTTAATTGAAGTTTACTTTCTGAATTGACTGCCTTCATTTCCAATTCCAATTGCCCCTAAACCTGGCCTACATGAAATCACATCTGAATACTCAAGCGTTCTCTCAAAGAGATCCTATTCAATTACTCTAATTCCTAATTCTAAACATTCCCAAACTTTAACTGGAGTTGTTCAGTCTGATGCTGATTCTCCTCTTCTTGCTCATAATCCATTTGACCTTGTGGAAGTGCCTTCTTAATGTTAGAGAGGAAGCACTGACACCATATGGGAGTTTTCCAACACTAAACAGTCATGGGAAGATTATAACACTGATGTGTGTAATATTATCGAACGTCATCTTCCCCTTTCCCAGTACTTGTATGGGCTGGGAACGCTCTGTGATAACGTATTTACAGTACTTTTACAGTACATCCTGCATTATACAACAATGAGAACACTGTAACTAGTAACTTTACAATGTAAAATACTGTTACTTAGTTGCATAATACTGTACATTTGAAAAACTGTAGAGCGGCTGCATTAGTTTGAAATTCTATAGTTAGGTTAATGAAATTATTGGAAGCCATTTATTTTTGCAACTCGCTGTTTTCTTGTTTGTGTGTTTATGACATCAAAAAAGAAATGGGCAAATGTTGCACAATCCAGGTGTGGAAATCTTTTAGAGACTTACTCAGAAAGACTCACACTTGTAATCGCTGCTAAAGGTGATTCTACAAAGTATTGACTCAGGGGTGCTAATACTTACGAAAATGAGATATTTCTGTATTTTATTTGGGCCATTATGGGTTATTGTGTGTAGATTGCTGAGAATGTTTTATTTATTTAATCCATTTTGAATTCAGGCTGTAACATGACAAAATGTGGAATAATGTGGGGTATGAATACTTTCTGAAGGCACTGTAATTGTATGTGTGGGGTACAGAGATGAGGTAGTCGTAAAAAAAAATCATGTTAAACACTATTATTTCACAAAGAGTGAGTCCATGTGACTTGTCAAGCTAATTTTTACTCTTGAACTTATTTAGGCTTGCCATAACAAAGTGTTGAATACTTATTGACTCAAGACATTTCAGATTTTCCTTTTTTATTAATTTGTAAAAGTTTCTAAAAATATAATTCCACTTTGACATTATGCGCTATTGCGTGTAGGCAAGTGACAAAACGTTTCAATTTAATACATTTTAAATCCGGGCTGTAACACAACAAAATGTGGAAATATTGTGTGAATTTTCTGAAGGCACCTGTGTACAAAACTATTAATTCAAATATTTATATGTGTAATAAAGTACAACATTTTGTATCTCACCCTAACCCAACCCTAAACCTAAACCTAAATCCTAGCCTGAAACAAGTCTTTCACTTTCAATGCCAAACAATGATTGATCAGCCTATTTCTGTGATGACCAGTGGATCTGAGTTCTTCTTCCCATTCAGAAGATGTGGGCTGAGATATGGATACATTTCCCCAGTGAAGGAATACCCAGTGAAAGAATATATATGAGCCTTAGCTTCCACATCATAAAAAGACACCAACCCTTCCTCATAATCCACAAACACCCCCACCTTCTGGGGTTTCTCCATCAGTGACAAGAGAAAAGGAGGGTCCCCCAAGGCTCCGTATTGGTCCCCATTATAATGCACTATTGCCCAGTAACCATGAGTAGGATTCACAGAGAGTTGCCCCTTCCTGTTGGCATCTCCTCTTGCAATTCCCAGATCCCAACCCGTCTTGTTCCCGACATCCACCTCCCAGTATGATCTCCCAGACGTTAACATGTTGTGCCCCAGGACGCTGCCGAAGTGATCAAAGCGATCCGGACGGTCAGGGAGGTCCTGTATCTTCCCTCCGTCTCTCACCTCTTTCCCGTCCTCAGAGAGAACCAGCTGTATGTTGGCTGTGTCTGGGTCCAGGGTCACATCAACTGAATAATATCAGATATGGACGTTATTGTTATGACAAGATACAGCACAGTATTTGGGCATGTACAAGGCCTATCAGTTGGCCTGAATGAATTTAAAATGTGGCCTACTACAAAGTGAATGTGGTTGAGATTGATGTATGCTAATGAAGATTGAAGTCTTTATATACTAATGTATTACTACCCTGAAATGTAACAATACACACCTGCAAACTTCAGGATCCTCTCAAGTTCTGTGGAAGAAACACATTTTTGGGCTGTCATGGTCAATTGTAGTATGACAAAGCTAAACAAAGAATATAGCAATGTATACAGATTATATGTCTAAAATGTACAGTGCATTAAAAAAGTATTCAGACCCCTTTGACTTTTTCCACATTTTGTTACCTTACAGCATTTTTCTAAAATGTATTCAATTGTTGTTTCCCTAATCAATGGGGAGACCATACCCCATAATGACAAAGCAAAAACTTGTTTTCTGTTTTTTTTTGCAAAAAAAAAAGAAATATCACATTTATTGTTCGATCGGGTTCAAGTCCGGGCACTGGCTGGGCCACTCAATGACATTCAGAGACTTGTCCCGAAGCCACTCCTGCGTTATCTTGGCTGCGTGCTTAGGGCCGTTGTCCTGTGCTCTGGAGCAGGTTTCCATCAAGGATCTCTCTGTACTTTGCTCCGTTCATCTTTCCCTCGATCCTGACTAGTCTCCCAGTCTCTGCCGCTGAAAAACATCCCCACCGCATGACGCTGCCACCACCATGCTTTACCGTAAGGATGGTGCCAGGTTTCCTCCAGACGTAACGGTTAGAATTCAGGCCAAAGTGTTCAATCTTGTTTTCATCAGACCAGATAATCTTGTTTCTCATGGTCTAATTCCTTTAGGTGTCTTTTGGCAAACTCCAAGTGGGCTGAAATGTACTTTTAACTGAGGATTGGCTGCCGTCTGGCTACTCTACCATAAAGGCCTGATTGGTTGAGTGCTACAGAGATGGTAATCCTTCTGGAAGGTACTTCCATTTCCACAGAGGAACTCTGGAGCTCTGTCAGAGTGACCATTGGGTTTTTGGTCACCTGCCTGACCAAGGCCCTTCTCCTCGATTGCTCAGTTTGGCTGGGCGGTCAGCTCTAGGAAGAGTCTTGGTGGTTCCAGAACCTTTAAGAATGATGAAGGCCACTGTGTTCTTGGGGACCTTCAATGCATTTTTTGGTACCCTTCTCCAGATCTGTGCCTCAACACAATCCTGTCTCGGAGCTCTACAGACAATTCCTTCGACCTCATGGTTTGGTTTTTGCTCTGACCATGCACTGCCAACTGTGTGACGTTATATAGACAGGTGTGTGCCTTTCCAAATCATGTACAATCAATTGAATTTACCACAGGTGGACTCCAATCAAGTTGTAGAAACATCTCAAGGCTGATCAATTCTAACAGGATACACCTGAGCTCAATTTCGAGTCTCACAGCAAAGGGTCTGAATACTTAAGTAAATAAGGTAAAAATAAATTAGCTAAAAAAAAATGTAAAACCTGTTTTCGTTTGGCCATTATGGCGTATTGTGTGTAGATTGATGAGGAAATGTATTTATTTAATCCATTTTTAGAAAAAGGCTGTAAACGTAAACAAAATGTGGAAATAGTCAAGGGATCTGAAAACTTTCCGAATGCACCGTATATGTATGGTTTTCAACACTGTTGTCATCTCACCAATCGAGGAGAGCTTCTCAAGCTCCTGCTCAATTTTCTCCATCATGGCTGAACGGCTGCTTCTCATGGTACCAAAGGAGACTTCAGTATCAAGTGAGACCTCAGTCCAGTCTCTACCGTCACCCAGCCCCGACAGAGATGGGAAGGTCTGGTGGAGAGACAGATAGAGAGGAAAGAGAGGGAAAAAGAGACCGTCACAGAGAAAGATGATTCAACGGTTTTAATTTCATTATATCATTATAGTGTATAATTATATAAATCAAATTCGAAAAACAATTTGACAGACAATAGTCACCCAGCAGTACAATCCATGCATTTCACACATACTGGTACACAAACACACGCATCAACCAACTTAGGAACAGCTTGCGGACTTTTCAGTCACCTAGCCCCATACAGAGTGCGAGCAGCTTGTAGACTGTTCAGTCATCTTCCCCAATACAATGCGAGCAGCTTGCAGGCTGTTCAATCACTTTAGCCCAATACAGAGTGAGTGTGAGCAGCTTGCAGGCTGTTCAGTCAACTAGAGTGATACAGTGCCGGGAGGAATCATTTGTGGATGATCTATGCCACTCACAGAGCAAATGGGTTAAACGTTCAAGTAAAGTCGCTCACCTGCAGGAAGTGAATGTGATCCTCTAGGTTAGCAACGTCCTCCAGCTGACCGATGATGTCTCTCAGCTGTCTGATCTCTTTCTGCAGCTCTTGGGTGAGTTCTTCTGCCTCTCGCTCCATGTCCTTTTGCCTCTTCTCCAGGGGCCTGAGAGCCTCTCGCCGGGTCTCCTCTACAGTGGTCATCACTACTTCAAACACAGAGTCTATCTCCCTCCTCTCCCTGTCCAGTTGGGCCTAAAGGGATAGAGTTGGTGGACAACAACTCAGTATCACCTCAATGTCTCTCTCATTCCCTCTCTGTTTTTGCCTCTCTGTCGGTCTCACTTTTCACTTGGCTTTTCTCTGTGCTTGTCTCATTGTCTGTGCGTGTACCGTATGTCTCATGTGCATACAGAAAGAGAGCTGGAGACGTCTCACACTCTGTACCTCTTGTCCCTCTCTGTGTACAACGGGTCTCTCTGTCTCATGTTTAACTGTGTCACTGCTACAGTGCTCCACCTCTGCATCTGCATGTGGACTTGTAGTACCTCACTCTGACTCACACAGGACTCCCCTTGCAGGCATATACCTAATGTATTTGTGCATGCAGTCCTTATTATTATTATTTTTTACTATCTTTGCTCTCGCTCTCTCTCTCTCTCTCTCTCTCTCTCTCTCTCTCTCCTTGTAGAGCACTGTTACAGCACAGCTCTGTGCTTGCAGGTAGACATGTAGTACCTCACTCTGAATCACTCAGGACTCACCTTGCAGAGGTCCATGGATTCCCTGATCTCCTCCGCCTTTCTCTCTCTCTCCAGGATCCTTTCCTGCAACTCAGCCAGGCTGCTACCCAGCTCACCCTTGTAAATGAAAAAAAAAACATGGAAAGAAAAAGGAATCATACATTAGTTTATCATTATTAATGTAGTAATCACGCAATACACACTCTCCTTCCGACTCACCCAATACTATACACATAGCCATCATTGAACCCTTAGGAATTATGACCTCACCTTCTTCTTGTCCCACTCCGTTTCTGTGGAGACGACCTCGTGACCCTCCTCTATGCAGAGGGCACAGACACAATGCCCCTCCGCCCTGCTGTACAACTCCAGGGGTCGACCATGGGTCAGACAGGCCCTCCCATCCAGGTCATCCACAGGGGCCACCAACCTATGTATACACATGTTTACACTTTCCAATCAAGAAAAGTAAGAATAAAAAACAACTGTATCCAAGTGTGTTTTCTGGTGTTATTTCCTATTATGTAAATTCAGAGTTTCTTCAAGTTCTATGGTATGAATTGTGATTAAGAATCAATAAAGTCAACCTGTGGCCCTTCAGCCTGTCTGCAGAGGTGTGGGTTTGCAGGTGAGTCTCGCAGTATGAGGCCAGGCACAGCAAGCAGGACTTATGGGCCTTGAGTTTCCTCTCAGTGCAGACATCACAGGCCACCTCGCCCAAGGCTCCGGAATATTCCTCTGGCTTCCTATCCTGGGCCTTCTTGAGTTCTTGGATTAGGGACCTGATGATGATGTTCACCTGTGGGTAACATTGTATTGCGCTATTATGCTTTGTTTATGCATTCATTATTCAATCTAATACAACTTTATTTATCACCTCAGGGACAATTAAGAAAAGCAAACCAGTTTTTTATTCCTTATTTTATCCCGTGAGTTGACTGATAATACTATGTTATTTACGTCAATGACTTACAGAAAGTTATAAAACATAGTCAAAATGTATACTTAACTGACAAAATATATAAGCAAGCAAAAAAACACAAACAGTTGAAAATGTCATAGAATCATAAGAAACACGTTCTTCCTTAAAAAGGTCCTCAGACAGCCGTCTGAACTGCCTCAGAGGCACCAATTCCTCCAATTTCAGCAAACTCGGTAGACTCAGGCGTACTCAACTCTTACCCTACGAGGTCCGGATGACCGCTGGTTTCCTGTTCTACCTGATAATTAATCTCACACACCTGGTGTCCCGGGTATAAATCAGTCCCTGGTTAGAGGGGAACAATGTAAAAATGCAATGGAACTGACTTCGAGGTCCAGAGATGAGTTCGAGGGCTGTAGACCATTCCATAAGCAAGGTGCAAAATAGCTTAAGGCAGATTTCCCTAACTCTGTCGAGATCTAAGGGATCTCCAGGGTGAGCCATCCCTGAGACCGTGTCTGATTTCTGTAGGATAACAGAGAAGTGAGGTACGGTGATCATTTACGCAAGAGGGATTTATAAACAAAAAAAGTGCGCAATGCATCTATGAAACTTCAAACTTGGCAAGTCTACTTTCTGGTACAGAGTTCAGTGATGTGTGCTGAAACTAGCACCCGCTGCTATTGAACGAACGGTCATGTTCCGTTAAAAGAAGCCCGTTCTTAACTAACTCATCTACATGCTCTTTGAAGGAAAGCCTATCATAAATCTAGATGCCCAGATATTTATACGCGGTGACACGATCAATGAGAGCACCATCCAATGTATGAATGCATAAATCATCAGACACATTTTTGTGATTTGTGAAAAAAATCCATATACTTGGTTTTTACCTGCATTTACATACCAATATTCAGCTCAACGAAGGTTACAAGTGTCATTACCAACACATTCTCCACATTAAAAAAATTAAGTACACAACAGACATCATTCCCCAATACAATACATCCACCCCAACCACATTTGACGTATTTATGTTGATGTAAATACTGCCAACTAGTGGGGAAAATGGCTGAGACAGGATGTGTTATATTGAGTTTTTCTAGCACTTAAAATGTCTGGACTGCCTTATTACTTGTGAGTTTCTCCATGAATGCATCTTGAAGAAGAAGAGGAAGACTAATACTTCACCTGCGGGTTACCCCTCAGATGCTTCTTGCAGAGGGGGCACGTGAGGTCATTCAAGTGGAGGTTGCGGCCCAGGCAGGACTGGCAGAAGCTGTGGCCACAGTGGGTGGTGACGGGGTTTTCAAACAGGTCCAGACAAATAGAGCAGTAGAGATGGTGCTTGATCAGAATGGGGGTGTCCATGATGACGGAGTGTAAGGACGAGGAGGCCATGTCTGGAGCTGGAGTCCTTTAAACCTGTCAATATCAAGTATTTCAGAGTGTTTGTCGTCTGCAATTTGATAAATAAATAAATTGAAAGAGGTGTTGTTGGAGATTCATTATTTATCATTAATACCCATTAATACCCTGCTGAAAAAAAACAGCATTGACCAGCTGATCATGCTGGTGACTTCACTGTGTTTTGGACAATGATGACCAGAATATGCTGGTGATGTTGGTAACCATCATCAAAGTGCTTAATGATTTATTTTTTTCCCAAATACAGTGGCGACAACAGGCCTGCAAGCAGTGTTGCCAACTCCTCAGTAAGGAACGTAGCTATTGGCTGTCCTAAAAGTTGCTAAATGACATCATCGCCGAATTTGCATAATTGGCCATTTGCATGTAATTGTGATGGACGCTGTAGGAGAGAGGAATAACGTGGGTGCAATAATTGAATAACATAGATTTCTAAATTCATTTTGCAACGCTCACGCACGCGACACGAGCAGTGTGGTCAGCCCGTCCCCAAATTAATATAATTGGTTGAGAGTTTGTTTTGATATTTGATCACACCAAATGCGATCACCTGCATGTAGTGATCGCGTTTGGTGTGGGGGGGACAAAATACATTTATCCACGATGGGGCACAGCCGGTTTGGGTTCCGTGTAACAGGCTGACCACACCGTTCGTGTCGCGTGCGTTGCAACATAAATGTTATTCAATTATTGCACCCACACTGCTCGCTCGCGGCAACGAGCGTCTGCGTTGCCAAGGGCTAAAATAGAAATCTATTTCTGACACAGATTGCGCTGCAAGTCCTGCCTCACCCATCTCCTCATTGGTTTATAGAAGCGGGTACCCACGTGCCATCTCCTCATTGGTTATACCTACGTGGGCGACTGAGAGATGAACGATGTCAGTGTCGGTAACGCACCTAATTTATGAAAGTTGCCAATTGCAATATAAAGTCAAGAGAAGAAAAAGCCTGGAAGGAAGAGAGATGACTAGAAACAATTCGGTTGACCCTTTTATGTGTGGATTAAATGGTGGAGTAGAGGACCTTGTGCATTTCAGGTAAACTAACAACTCAATGTTTATATCCCAGGACAAATTAGCTAGCAACAGAAAGCTAGCTAAATAGGACAAATTAGCTAGCAAGTGCAAGCTAACTAGCTAAATTGTCATAAATGTTTAATGCTTTTCGACCGGTCCCCAAATTAATATAATTGGTTCAGAGTTTGTTTTGATATTTAAACCTGCGTGTCATGATCGTGTTTGGTGTAGGGGGACAAAATAAATGTATGCACGATGGCGCACAATGGCACACGCGCGCAGCCTGTTTGGGTTCCGTGTTAGACCATGCTGGAGCAGTATAGACCCGCATGGACCAGCATCACCAGCCTAAACTGGTCACCAGCATACCAGCTTGACTAGCTAGTCAGCCAGCCTAACCAGCTAGATGATGCTGGTCATACCAGCTTGAACAGCATCAGAACAGCATGGACCAGCATGGACCATCTTGAAATTTAGTCGAGTATATGCTGTTTTTTTCAGCAGGGTAAGTATTCATCATTCACTGAGAGACTAAAAGCATATCAGCGACATCATCTCTTTCCAATGCTGCCTCTCAAGTTTTGATGAAAGGAAGGAGTTTATGTGCTTTCTAGGTCTTACTTTTAACTACCCACAAGTCACAATTTTGGAGATTCTGGAAGGTAGTTGCACCACTGAATTACAGTGAATTACTGCCCTCTGGTGGTCGGAGTACAGTAAACTCCAGAGTACATTGTCTACTGAGGTAAATGAATTAGCCAAATGAGAGTGAGCAGTGAGCACACAGACATGCGGGTATGCCCACAGATGGTCTGACTGGCGCACCTAGGTAAAGAGACAAGCCCGAAGGCACTTGTGTACCTACAGTAACTTCCGTATCACAATAATCAGAACAAAATAAAGAATAAAACAACCACAAACAGGATACATAATAACAGTGTATGATAGAAGTGTACTTTTTCCATATGTTTTGACTATATTTTAAAGAGTTATTAAATAAGGGAAATTGTTGACTGGTTTTGATACAGAAATGAGAAAAACATTGTCGTAATTATTGTAATGTGTCAAAATGTACAATAAGTATATCTATAGTACAGTACCTTAATTCATCTCATTTTACATGTATAAGCATTGTACATGTCAATCATACTTACATTGTACATCATCAACCAAAAACAATCAATTACAAATGACATGTATACCTAATTTCTTGACAGTAGCATGATGTACACTTAAAAGTAATACACTCTGTTATATATGCAACAAAGAAAGTATTGCCAGTACCTTTCAGATGATGTGAACTTCCTTTACTCTGGGCTCATATGGGCATCCTTTACTTTGTCCCATTCTTTTTCTCCTTTGAGTTTCATTTCAGCTAAAATAATGACCAGTTCCCTTTCCGTGAAGGAGGTATGTATTCATCAGTAGTAGAATTGGCCTATGCATGGGTGTGTGGAAAACCTGTTTATGTGTGTGTCAGAGGAGCCTGGTGGGAGGAGCACGGGCTCATTGTAATGCCTGCAATGGAATTAAGTGGAACGGTATCAAACACAACCATATGGAAACCACGTTTGACTCCATTCCATTGACTCCATTCCAGCCATTACAATGACCCCATCCTTCTATAGCTACTTCCATCCGTCTCCTCTGGTATGCGCATGCAGTTTCTTTTACTTGAGAATTGAAAGTCAAACACCTTTCCATTAGGCTAACGATAGGCTACAGTATATACTTAATCCAATGACAAACTCTGCTAAATGCACAATCACAAATTCGTACAACCCTGCATAATACTTGATTGGTGGTCATACTTTCTCTGGCACGGTACTAAACATTTTGAATAAATTCTAAGATAAATTATATATATATATATATATAATTTATAAAAATAAATTACAATCACATTCACATTTACTCTGGTCAAATTGTAACAAGACATAAATAATCAACCATGGCTGCACACTGTGGATAGGATAGGCACAATGATAAACTCGACATAAGCATAAGTGATACACATTAAAGTCACATTTCCTTTGGTAAAATGCTAAGTCAAGGTTACAATGAACAAATAGTTCCCGATATTTCTCATTGTAAAAATCACTTGTTGTTAAACGATGTTAAACAATCATAAAATGTTCCTGAGTAAAAAGACATGTCTTATTTTAGGAGGAGGCTCAATGTAGTTTTCTACTATCTCTTGAGGATATTTCTAGTTTCCCCTGTAGTTCTTGGATCAGGGACTTGATGATGTGTGACCAGTCCTTGTTGTGTAGAGGAGTAGACAGTGATGGAAATCTCTATATGCAGAGGGGGAAAATCCGTCAAAAAGAGTAACAACTTGTTGTTGGGCTCGTTTGAGTTGTGAAATTAAATATATATATGTGTTGGCCCAAAATGTTAACATTTGATTTATAAAGACAGGAAATGGGGACACTGACTTGTAGAAGGGTGAGGTGGTCCTCGGTGTGTGAGAGCTGCTCCAGCGCAGTGCGTTTCCTCTGTAGCTCAGTGATTTCCTGCTCCATCTCTTTGACGAGCCCCTCAGCCCGCCTCTCTGCTGCTTTCCGCTTCTCCTCAGTCACGTCAACGAGCTCCGCTGATTGTTGGAGGTCCTCCATCTTCTTCAGTCTCTCCTGGATCATCTGCTGAAACTTCATCATGGACTTCTTTAGCTTAACCTGTGGATGAGTCAGTGGACTTCAAATCAGAAGAACGTACAACATCAGTCAACTCTTTAAGTTGGGAAAAAAACGTTTAAAAATATCTGCGGACTCAGTTGAATCATATCTGCATTTTGGCCTAATGTTTGAAAACCCTGAATCGCTTACAGTACATACTGTATGTACGGATGCATGTACAGATTCTTACAGGTACAGTATCTCTGAATGTTAGGTGTATGTTCTGTACATTTATAAAACAAAATGATTTAATGACTTTGTGACGGAGAAGTTCGTCACTGGCAGCGGGCAGGATTTGGTCAACTAACACACCCACACTCATCTCCCCATCCCTGCTCCATTTTCAGCTACATTAGCAATGTGGGTCGACACAAGTTCATTTGGCGATCTCAGGTCATACATTGCACACATCACTCTTACCTCCCGTCAGTAACAGTTGGGTATGGTATGAAGAATTCGCAGGCAAGCTTTCATGTTTAATCTAAGTGATGTTTTTTGTACTTTTGTACTCAATGTTTTGGATCACCGCTCTATTTGTTTCAGTTTCTCACTCCGTCTCTGTAGCTTCCGGGTATGCTGGAATAAGGACTACTAAAAATGCTGACCCAGTATGTCCTGTCCTTTGACCTTTTGATCAATCTGTGTAAATGGCCACAAAATCCTGATACACAGTATCCCGACGTCTCTTAAACAAATCAGACGGGTCAACACCCTCCTCACCTTCCTATAGTTTCTCCAACACTTCTAGATCAACTACCGGAGGTGCGAGTAGCCATGGAGGATTGATAGGAAAAACTACTTTTAGACTAAACTCCCTTCAACACAGTCTCATCTCCTTCGCCTCGGTATTACCCACCCACCGCTTGTGTTCTGTCTTCGCTTATGTTCCCTGCATGCCTGTAAAATCCCTTTCGCGGGATGAGACACCCCTTGTCCCGGTAGGTTGACCCAATAATCAATTGCCAGCTGTGGTCTTCTAATCTGCAATGGCATATCCCCCATCTCCACCTGTAGTGCAGCCAATGGGGAGGTCTGAAACATGCCACTACATACTCTGAGTCTGACATCTGGCCTTTCCAATGAGGTGCGGGCTGACAAACCATACGCTATACTGCCAAGGTCTATTACAGATCGGATCAATGCAACATACATGATCCTCAATGAGGAATGCCCAGCCCCCCACTCTTTCCCCATCAAACAGCACCTTCTTACACTTCCCTACCACTCTCTCAATGTGTTCTACCCAGGTCAGTCTAGTGTCAAACTATACCCCAAGGAACCTGAAAGAAACTACCCTCTCCAAGTTTTTCTTCATATAGCCTCAAGCATACCTCATCTCTCACCTTCCTCCTGGTACAGAACATTAATGCCCACCGCTCTACCTCATCAATTGCTTCCTGTACCTTCCTGACTATGTATGGAAAATGTCTTCCTCTCTTCCATAAGGCCCCATCCTCTGCAAATAACGTCCTCCCAATATCTGGCCGTACCTGAGAGTAAACATCATTGATAATGATTGAGAACAACAGAGGACTAATCATGCTCCCCTGTGGTGTACCGTTATCCACTAGGTAGCTGCCCCCAACCCCTCTTTTACGCTGCTGCTACTCTCTGTTTATCATATATGCATAGTAACTTTAACTATACATTCATGTACATACTACCTCAATTGGCCCGACCAACCAGTGCTCCCGCACATTGTCTAACTGGGCTATCTGCATTGTGTCCCGCCTCCCGCCAACCCCTCTTTACGCTACTGCTACTCTGTTCATCATATATGCATAGTCACTTTAACCACATGTACATACTACCTCAATCAGCCTGACTAACCAGTGTCTGTATGTAGCCTCGCTACTGTATATAGCCTGTCTTTTTACTGTTGTTTTGATTTCTTTACTTACCTATTGTTCACCTAACACCTTTTTTGCACTATTGGTTAGAGCCTGTAAGTAAGCATTTCACTGTAAGGTCTACACCTGTTGTATTCGGGGCACACGACAAATAAACTTTGATTTGATAGAGACTTCCCCAACCTCACCTGGATAGACCTTCCAAACAGGAAATCCTTTATCCAGTTGTACGTTCTTCCTCCTAACCCCATAATATCAAGGTTGATTAACAACCCCTCCTGCAACATCATATCATACACCTGCTCCACATAAAAAAAGACAGCTACAACAGTCTCCATGTTCACCTGAGCATTCCTGACTTCTGCTTCTAAGCAGAGCACTGGGTCCATAGTTCCCCTCCCCTTCCTGAACCCACTCTGATGTGGTGATACTAGCCCCCAGCTATCCAGGAAGTAAGTTAGGCTCTCCGTAATCAGACGTTCCATAATCTTACATACATGTGATTTTAAAGCTATTGGCCGATAGGTTGTTGGCCTTGTTGGGTCCTTCCCTGGCTTCCGGATTGGTACCACTACTGCCTCCTTCCAGCTGGCGTGTAGTCTCCCCTCCTCCCACCCTCTGTTGTACAACACCAATACCTTATCCAGTGCCTCATCACTAAGACAGGCCAATATAACATAGCGCACCTCATCTTTCCCAGGTGGAGTTAACCCAGCCTTACCCATTGTCCGTTCCATCTCAGCCATGTCAAATGGTGCATTCAATGCATCATTTGCATCCTCTCTCCTATCCAGCACCCCAGGATGCTCCTCTCTCGTTCTCTTTCTCCCCACTCCCCCTCCTCTGACAAATCATCTCTGCCTTCTCCTTATCTGTTACTGCCACATCCTTCCCCACTCATCAACATGGGATAATCCTACTCCCTTCTGACCCCACTCATCCTCTCAATCATCCCCCACAACCCCCCACCCCCTCATCTACCCGTCGCCCTTCCAATGGTGTCACAGAACCAATGTGACCTCTTGGCCTGGCAGACAGTTCTCCCCACCAGAGCCTGGGCCTGCTTATACTGAATCAGATGGTGGAAGTTATGCGTCCTTTTCCGTACTCCAAATGCCCTGTTCCTGCTCCTCACCAACGCCCCACATTCCTCCATCCACCTTGGGACTGCTTCCCTCCTCGTCCTCCCTGAACTCTTAGGTATAGCGTCAGTAGCTGTCCCCACTAAAGCTGTTCTCACCCAGTTATTCATACTATCCACATCCCCTCTCATATCTACCCGAGCCATCACCTCCTCACTCAACTCCTGAAACTGATCCCACTTTGTCCTTCCAAACAACCAACCTCCCGACTCCGTCCACTGACACCACCTGCTCCCTCCGGCCTACTGTGCATACTATGGGGTAATGATCACTCCCTACTGTCAACTCCTCCCCATACCCCACACTCACAGATTCCTGCCATGGCACTAGATACTAGAGTGAGGTCCAAGACAGACTTTTCCCCTCTGGCTCCATCCTGGTCCCTCAGCAATCATTCAGGCACACCAGATTCTCCATCACTTGGCCATTTCCACCCCCCCCCATTAAAATCTTATAGTAGTTCACTACCATTAGCACCCCTCATCTCAACCACACCTCCACCACCACATATTCCTGTTCAATACCTTTGCCTAGCATCCTGTAAGGAAGTCCTTGCTCTATGAAGGTGCCCCTCCCCCCTACGAACAACTACATATCCCTGTACGGTAAACTCCACAGTACATTTGAGCCATGTTTCCTACACACAAATCACATCAGGCTTAGCTGGCATGTCTACAATGAACTGCTTGAACTCCTGCCCATTAGCCAACAGGCTTTGAGCCTTCCATTGTAGTACTATCACAATAACTAAGACCCAGTAAAAATGACTCCAAGACCCGAACTACGGCAATCAGGCTGGGTTTGTAGTGCCCAGCCCCGATTCATGTGAATGGGTGTATTGAAAAATACTGTGTCGGTAGCTATAGGGTTTTGTAAATGTGTTATGTTGTGATTATATTGTATTATGATAAACCAATTGCAAAGGTTCAATGAAGATATTTCTTGATATGTTTAGCTGAGTGGAAAATGTAGCCTTTGATGTTTGTGATGGCTTAATGAATTCATGAGTTCGGTATGTTCTGATGGGAGGGGCTTCCCCTACAAAATGAGCCTCTCTTTCAGTTCAAGGGGGGGCCTTTCTCATTAAGCTGTTCATTGAGCACTGGTTAGCTGTCCACCATAATGTATACTTTTGTGGCAGTACGGTTTTCTTTCAGAATCACTATGTAAACAAGCACACTTGCACAGAAGTGCTTTTACGGCTCCGCCAGCGTTTTATTTGGTAGAGTTTAAGTTTAACATAGGCTTAAGTTTGAGTTAAGGTTTAACCTTCTGGCCTACTCTACGCGACAGACTTGGTACATAAACTGTTGAATGAATGCAATGTGAAATCTCAACATGCTAACTATAATTTTCCACCAAAAAAAAACATATTAATGTATTTGTCTTGCCTTCCTTTTTGTTGCTTCCATGGCGATGGTGACCACCCGATGACCCCTGTGATCAGTCTGGACACACAGAGCACAGATGCAGGTCTGATCGCTCCGACAAAACCTGGCCAACTGCCTCCCGTGGAGTCTACAGACAGGCTCATCCAGGTTCTTCCACACAGTGACCAGTGGATGGCGCCCTAGAGCCGAGTCCCTGTAGTGAGGCTCCAGGTGCATCTCACAGTACGAGGCCAGGCACACCAGACATGACTTCACTGCTCTACACCGCTTTTCTGGACAGATATCGCAGGGCACCTCACCTGCTCTGAGTGTGGCTTGGTTTTCCTCCCGCGGTGCAACATTATGTAGGGTTGGCTTCGTTTTTAGCTGTGGCCTGATAAGGGAAGTGGTGTAAAAGTGTGTAAAAGTTGCACACACTCTATAGCTGTGTACCCATTTTATTCACATTCAACTATTTGGAGTTGAGCATTATATTAAGTGTGGAACTTTATTTTTTATTATATACTGTATTTAATGTACTATTCAGTCAGCGCCTCTCCTACTGTTTTGTGTGTGTGTGTGTCAATGCGTGGCTTTTTACCTTATGGGGAAACATGTCATACAGAGAGGACACTGGCAGGCACCATGGAGTCTCCAGTACTCCCCGATACAACCCAGGCAGAAGCGATGGCCACAGGGGATAGAGACTGGATTGGTGAAGTCATCGAGACAGATGCAGCATTGAGGCAGTGCAGACATCCCTGAGAATAGAACAGAGTAAATTGTTTTGTTTTTTTTCCCGCGGAGGAACTTGTTTTTTTGGAGTGAAATCAGGAAATGGTTTGGTGGGTATAGAGGGAATAGAGGGGGGAAAATCCTGAAAAAATGAGCGTTGTTTGGAAGCATATCAGTTGTAGGATATTGGCTACATTTTTTATAGTTATTGTACAGATAAATAAAGGAAGGCGGCATCTGGGAATTGACACACTCATACACAGGAATGCAAGATCACAATGTCATCATAGTGATGGTTATAAAACGCCATGGCCTGAGTCCCAAATGTCACCCTATTCCCTATGGGCCCTGTTCAAATGTAGTGCACAATAAAGGGAATAGGGTGCCATTTAGGATGCATGCAACCCCATATAAAGAAAAAGTTTTCCCGGAACTGAGCGTTGTGTAACACTTTATAAATCCTCAGTGTAATCTGAACATTAGTGATAATGCTGCTTCCTCTGTGACTTGGAACAGAGATAGTTAACCCATTAGTGACTAGAGGTCATTGGACAGTAAACTGTCCATAGCCATTCATACAAACAAACCATACCACAGAACCGCTGAGGCTCTTTGGATTACTTTAATAGGAACACTTATTGGGCAGGTTTCCCCAAACACAGATTAAAACTAGTCCTGGACTAAGAAGCACTTGTAATGGATAATCTCCACAGAACGTTTATTTTAGTCCTGAACTAGGCTTCAAAAAAGGCACAGCATCCATCAACCACAACAGAAGCAAATGACCACATACACATGTTAGATGACAGCTTACTTTTAGCAACTGTTCCCCCACCTCTGGCTCTAACTCCTTCTACAGGCACATACAGCATGGTACCACAGTGTAGAAAAACATCAACTGAAAAGCACTTTCATTTATTAATACTAGTGATGTTCATCTAATAATATAAATGATCCAAAACTCATTTTACCTACCAGCTCTGTGCCAAGGATGACGAGTTGTCAAGTCAGGTCCTAGGCTTACAGTGGCACAAGTGTGTATGTGCTATAAACTAGTACTCTCACAAGGCGAGGATACGCCTTGTCACTGCTGGTAAAGGGGAGGTACATTTGGACTCTGAACGAGCTGTATTGCAGCATCCTTATAAACATATTCTTATAAACATTCCCTAAAGTGGAGTTGTTCCTTCCTTGTTCACTCTAATCAGTTGTACTTTACCCTCTTGCAAATCTTACATACACAACATTATTTTTATTTTTGTTAAATGTAAATAAGGAATCATTTCACACACACGATCTCAGCAGTGACAACTTGTAATTCCTTTCTAACTTGTATCATTGCTTGTTATCAGGAAACGAACCTCTGTCACCAACAACTGGATTTTCCGGTTTTTGTACCGGATCTAGTTTCATGCGTTTCTTTTACGTCTGCGACGTTAGGTTATTGAGGTAACAGATTCTACATACACCTCCGGATTTCAATACATCAGAGGAAAATAGTAAGGTGTGCCACGTCCTTTAATTTTGTGTTAACATCTTTCACGGTGTCTGTATCTTCACTTCGCGGTACTGGATAGAGCTCTCAACCTGTATTTGTACTTCTTTATCCAATCTATGAAAATGACCAACGACTCAGACTTCTTTTTCATGCTGTAGAGTTAAACATAAGGGTAAAGATTCCCGGCCGAGAAAAAGCCAAAGAATAAGTAGATGTGTGACTTTTCCAGCACGTCATAAAAAAAGACACGGGTCCTTTCTCGTAATCCACACACACACCGACTCTTTTCGGTTTGGGGTTCAGGTAGATGGTGGTGACGCTTCGAACACCCCGTCTACGTCATTGCATCACTGCTGCATAACATTTTGCGCCCCTAGGCAACTATACTGATGCAGGTACCTTTTGCAAATGGTCGCATGCGATTGGACACATGTAGGAGAGAATCATTTTCGCAGTATCCTCAAAACCATGTATTTTTGACACAACTGCTGACAGCTACAGGGACATAAACACAAAAAATGCTGATTGGAGACAAGTGTCCACGATAGTAGGATTGCCAGGTCAGTTTAGTAGTGAGCTTGTGCTAGATGTGGCTAGACCTAGCCAATGAGGTGTGTGTGTGAAAGAAATAGTCAAATAAATTATGCTAGTTACTACCCCTGATAACTTGACCAAATAATCATGTTTGAAAGAGTGTGAGTGTGTATGCTATATAAATATTAATAGAAATGGTAGATACTACTGTACCCCTGATAATTTGGTCAGATAACCTTGTGTGTGTGTCTATGTGTACAGTAGGTGACATGTCCATGATAGCTATCTAATAACTATAGTTATGCTAGGTAATGGTTTGGCTTATCATGTTCATGTCTATGTAGAAGAAGACTGTAGGAGGAAGTGGAGAGGACTCAGGGACAGGTATCAGAGAGAGAGAAGGGCAGAGAAAGAGAAGAAGAGGTCTGGGTCAGCAGCTTCAGGCCAGCAGCCTTGGCACTTCTGCCACATTCTTTCTTTTCTGGATCCATTTATTGTGCCTAGGGAAACAAGTGGCAATTTTACAGCCAGACCCTCTACTACGTCATACACAAGTGTTGTCGCCACCGGTGCATCAAGACCCTCAACGTCACCTACAAATGCGACCATCACCTCCACGAGTATGACCACCACCGGTGCAGCCATGGAAGATGATGAAATGGAGGAAGCACCTCTGGATCTAGGACCACCTGAGATTATTATGAACCTCACGGAAGTGACCACTGAGGACCTCGTAGAACAGGATGTGGCCGTGGAGAGAAACAGAGAGAGAAACGAAGAGGAGCAACGTCACACCAGGTGTCATCGGAGGTACCAGCCCCCAGATCCACTCAACTCATTTCAGCAGAGGCTCTCCTCCAAGCCGTCGAGAGGGATGCAGCCCAACCTGATGCTCACCGGAAGGAGGATGAAGAGACCCTCTTTGCCATGAGCCTGGTGCCAACACGGAAGAAAAGAAAAGCAGCAGTCAAGGTTAAAATGTATCAGCTGCTTTTCGAAGCCGAGTTCAATGGTACGTTTTTTTATTCTCCACATCACAGGTAGTGTCATAAGTGTGCGACAGTGAAGTAAAGTAGGTCATTTTTACAGTATAGTCATGTAGGTTAATTGGTATTTCAGATCAAAATATTAATATGAGGCAAATGTATAGCTGTTGTTTCTGGGTAAGAAAATATCCTAAAACAGTTTGCTGTCGAAATATCTGCCTGTCATATTCATCTTTTGATCTGAAATACAAATTCCATGAGTAAACAGCAAGTATTACCAACTTTACCACACTGTTCCTATATTTATGCCATTAACTACACTATGCAAGCAGTATTTAGTTAACATAAATCCCACCTTTTATGGTGTCATTATGTTAAGCTTGTATGTGTTGTTTTTCTCTTCGCTTTCAGAAATGTAGTCAATTTAGCTGACCAGCTCACAGGAAGGACAGGAAGAGGAGTTGTCTGGTTGTTGTTTTGACCTCCCTCATTGTACCTTTCTTTTCACACACGTCAGTTCAGTTTAAATTCAGTCAATTCATAAAGTCATTTGTTTATAAAGTCTTAGGATAGCTTTTATTATTAGTGTTGCATAGATTTCTGAATTGAAACTCATACGGAGTTTTCACAGATGCTCTTGGTCTCTTACGAGACTAAAGGTCAATATATTTCTTTCATTTAAAACCACTTGAAAACCAGGGTGTTGAAACCTTTTGTGAAGTTCTGTTCCATCGACTGGTCCACGACGTCCAGGGGCCATTTGTTTGTTTAGCTGTGTTATGGCTACATATTATTCCCTTTTTTCAGAGACAGAGACACACACACCTCTTCGTACCTCAGATCTCCAGTGCCCTGCCCTCTCTCTCTTTATGGCCATGTCTGAAGTTCCCCAACTACGTCTAGGCTTTATGAGTAGTCCCTGTATCGGTCTGCAGTTGTGCCAAAAATACATGCTCTTGCTGTTCTCTTACAGATTACAGGCTACACATTCATTTAAAACAAATAATAATAATTTACACGCACGTACACACCTCTTTCAATAGTTTTATTTGTTTAAACATTTTTACAACGCACTGTTGTTCTTGTCATGTTCTTTCCTGTACTTGAATACTTATTAAATTATAATGTTTTCATAGTCAGTTGTTTATTAATATCTAATTTAGACTTAATCTGCTTATTTCTTCCCAACACCTTTGCTGATCTAAGAAAAGATTAAAGTAAAAGTTCTCTTCCTAATTCATTTTTTTCCCACCTGTATTTTGTCAGGCCAGTGAACATGGTGGTAAACTGTACTATTTGTATGGACCCTAGGTTACCTAGGTTACCCTTTCCCTTTGTTATCATACTAACTGTATGTCGTATAACCTTAATTAGTGCTCCCGCTCACCTGATGTACCATGCCAGGTGTGTATAATACTGACGTTAATGGGAGAGGGACGGGGTTAAGGTGTGGTCTTTACTCCCAAATTTCATTTAAATATAGCATCCAAATGAAGAGAGACAATGATACATAAAGTAATCTGGGGGAAAAATGCAATTTTATGGACAACGGTGGATGGTTCTTAAAATAACCTTTGTGTTATTTGTGGAGAACACGTGGCCTTCACGCAGGCATCGACATTTGAGGGGCTGAGACCAAGCACTCTCCGATACATTCTCCATCGGGCTGCCAGAATCCTGAAGGCGCATTCAACAACTAACCTTGCCCTGGACAGTCGTTTGTTAAAGATCCTTACAGGCTTTGGCAATGGCAGCTGGCGTCCAGCGTAGGGCCTCATGAGGTTGGGTCTTAAAGGGAAGGCCTCATCGCCGACAAAGAGAACAGGTCCCAGGTCTTCAGCCCCAGGGAGTGATGCAGGTGGTGGAATATCCAGGGTGCCATCCTGAAGTGCCTGGCCAAAGGCAGAGTCCCGGAGGGTCCCGCCATCACTTCCCTTGCTGTAAGCACCAACAACACGGAAACAGTAGATGGCATCTACTACAGCCAAGAGTACAACTGAATATGTACCCTTGTAGTTGTAGAATTGCGAACCTGAGCAGAGTGGAGCCTGGATTACTACATGTTTCCTGTCAATAGAGCCAAGACAGTTGGGGAAATTCTACCTCTCCAGGATCTCGGCAACGATTGTCCTCCAGTCTTCCTCCTTGGGGACAGGCATGTATTCACCAACCAGACAGTCCCAAATGGCTTGTGCCACAGAGGGGACAATGCCTGCCACCGTGGACCGTCCGACTCGGAAGCTGAATCCTATGGTCCTGTAGGAGTCCCCTGTCGCCAAGAATCTAAAATATAATTCAAAATAATGATCAATATTGCGTATAACTTGAATTCCATCCACATATTATATCTACTCATATAGCTACCTCATTACTGTTTATTATGCTTTACTAATTATATTGTAATACTCATCAACCATCATTAACAATGCCTTGAAACAGTACAATTCAGTCTATGACTATATCGATAAACTGTAGTCCAGGCCAACTCTACTCTTAGAAAGAATGGTACTATCTACTTTCTCTGGCTGTCCACATAGGAGATCCCTTTTAGGTTCCAGGTAGTACTCCTTTTGGTTCCAAGTCAAATCAAATCAAATTTTATTTGTCACATACACATGGTTAGCAGATGTTCATGCGAGTGTAGCGAAATGCTTGTGCTTCTAGTTCCGACAATGCAGTAATAATCCAACAGGTAATCTAACTAACAATTCCCCCCAAAAAACTACTGTCTTATACACAGTGTAAGGGGATAAAGAATATGTTGTAGGGGACTCCAAGTACTCCTTTTGGTTCCAAGCAGAACCCTATTGGGTTCCATGTATTAAGTATTATACCTGGAACCAAAAATGGTTATCCTATGGGGAAAGCAGAAGGACACTTTTGGAACCTTTTTCTCTAAGAGTGTATGAGTACAATAAGAATGTATTGAACAACAATGGGCCCTGGAGAAGACTAGCCTACCTTCATCAGGGCAGAAGGCACCTTTCTTTTCATTTGGTAACATTGCATAATTAAAAAAGGATTATAAACCAACTTTGGGAAAAGTTATAGTCCCAATGAACATTCTGTAAAAGTACATCTGATTTCAAATAGGGACTATTAACTATAGCCCTTTAGCTAGCACATAAAAACAATGTATCAAATATCAATCAATTATGGTATCAAAGGCTTTAAAAATGTACTAGAATGTAGCTTACCGGAGACAAATCGCCAGGCGTTCAACTGGGCTGATGGACTCCGGGTGATCCTGGCTCCAACCATCTGGAGCAGGTGATCGAATTGGCTTCGGTCCAGACGAAAGTAACTTCGGAATTACTCTCCAAACAGTCGAAGCTCTTGAATTAGACGGTGGAACTCCCCTGCCTGCTTTCGGGACTTTAACCATCTTTGGACCCACACAGACCTGCGCTTTCGGTGGGGCTGGTCTCGGCCCAACAGCGCGATCAAGACCACCTTCCTCAACGTTGGTCTCATTGTTGAAAGAGCCTACTCTGCTATATTGACGATTTATTATTGCATTTCGCTCCAAAACTGCATTTTGGAGGGAAATTATATTATAGGCTCTCACAATTAATTTGTGGATGTCATCGAATAAATAATATACTTGGCAAATAAATGAATAAAAAATGTAAAGAAATTATGCAATCAAACTTTTATGTAATCCCACATTTTTACTACATGTGTGCAAAAAAAAATCAACATTCATATTTTTCTACT
Source organism: Oncorhynchus tshawytscha (assembly GCF_018296145.1). Lineage (NCBI taxonomy): Eukaryota > Metazoa > Chordata > Actinopteri > Salmoniformes > Salmonidae > Oncorhynchus > Oncorhynchus tshawytscha. Next base: position 19,086,898 of record NC_056443.1, read on the forward strand.
TTCTGTCAAGTCTACGCATACAATTTGACACTGAACGCACTGCAACTGGTTCCATTGGAAATTAATGTACTTCTGGTGTATCGAAACGCAAAACCCAGTCGGTGTGTTCGAAGCGTAAGTCTTTTTGACCGCCTTCTTCCTGTTGACAGTCTTTTTGGAAACTCCAACTCTTCTTGGAAACTCCAACTTCCCACCTCCCAGCAACGGCGTCTAGAGTGGAAGCCCTTCTCTCCCAAGAGCGCTGAGTTGTAGCCAAACCTTTTTGGGTTGTCAGACACGGTCTGGGATATTTTGGTTTACTTTATTCGTGTCTTTCCTGGATAAGCTTCTGCGCCTCTGCCTTCGTGAACCTATGCGCAGCCTGTGGGAAATGCATGTAAATATTGCACGAAGACAACTGTTAAAGGAGGGCCGAATTGCTTGCTTTATCATTGGTTTCAATTCTCATTAGGAAATGCGACTGAGAACGAGATTTGTGTCTTGGAGGCATTCTTCGATGTGGGAAGCACTTGTACTTGAACTCTACCAATACACTACACAGTTACAGTCACTCATCCTTCTAAATAACTTGAACAAGTCTAACCATGTTTTGTATCTGGAAGTAGTCTAGACTAGCTAGCAAGCTAGCCAACTTTTTTCGTTTCAGCTGGCCGCTGTGCAACCAGTGGCAAAGTTGGTTTGACTTTGGATAGCCTGTCTCTGGGGCTAGTTAGAAACGGACAATAAATTACACAATGTAAATGGGACAATATTTTAATATCTTTTTGTTGTCTCAAATGCTTTCAACATTTGTATATGCATTTCTACAACTTATAGATGGTTTGGGGTTTTTAAGTAATTGACATTTGATGTATTGGTATTTATTTATTTTGATCATTATGATCAGGTCGGGTGCAGCTGTGCTCCCAGCTATGGGCAGGATTGAAATAAACCCAACCTAAGGAAAACTGTTATGGTCCCCTTCATTCTCTTCATTCTGTGACTGTCATCTCAGTGTCCACCAATACAGGCTTTGCAGAAGGTGTGGCCATAAGGACTGGTAACTGGATCAGTGAACACATTCAGGCAGATATAGCACTGGAACTGCTCTTCTGGCAGAAGGCTTCTGTCAACATTCAATGATGAAATCTCTATGGGGGGAGGGGGGGGAAATTATGCTATTACATTATTTTGGATCTTGAATCATCCATATACCTTCAGCACAGTATTGATGAGGTTGATAAGAAATGACTACAACCCAAATAGTGTGAAATACCCATGTCAAATATGTAAAAACATATGTATAACATTTTAAGCAGGTAAAGTTGAACTAGACTGCAGGCAAAGGCTTGTCCCTGTATCACCAATAATGCGACTGGTCTCCACCCTTTTGATAATGACTTACTGTATGAGTTTAACCCAACACCTCTAACCCATTAACCAAAACAACATAAAAACATCAGTTTCTTCAACTTTATCAAAGCAAAATACAACAGAAAACAAGTCAAAAGTAAGCTGAAAAAATGCAGATATACCTGTTTATATGTTTTCATTAGCAAGATTTGTCTGGGCTCACATGTTTTAATTCGGATGGAAATCATCACCAGAACATACAGTTGAAGTCGGAAGTTTACATACACTTAGGTTGTTTACAGACAGATTATTTAACTTATAATACACTGTGGGTCAGAAGTTTACATATGCTAAATTGACTGTGCCTTTAAACAGCTTGGAAAATTCCAGAAAATGATGTCATGGCTTTAGAAGCTTCTGATAGGCTAATTGGCATCATTTGAGTCAATTGGAGGTGTACTTGTGGATGTATTTCAAGGCCTACCTTCAAACTCAGTGCCTCTTTGCTTGACATCATGGGAAAATCAAAAGAAATCAGCCAAGACCTCATTAAAAAAAATTGTAGACCTCCACAAGTCTGGTTCATCCTTGGGAGCAATTTCCAAATGCCTGAAGGTACCACGTTCATCTGTACAAACAATAGTATGCAAGTATAAACACCATGGGACCACGCAGCCGTCCTACCGCTCAGAAAGGAGATGCGTTCTGTCTCCTAGAGATGAACGTACACTGGGGTGCGAAAAGTGCAAATCAATCCCAGAACAATAGCAAAGGACCTTGTGAAGATGCTGGAGGAAACAGGTACAAAAGTATCTATATCCACAGTAAAACGAGTCCTATATCAACATAGCCTGAAAGGCCGCTCAGCAAGGAAGAAGCCACTGCTCCAAAACGCCATTAAAACGCCAGACTATGGTTTGCAAATGCACATGGTGATAAAGATTGTAGTTTTTGGTGAAATGTCCTCTGGTCTGATGAAACAAAAATAGAACTGTTTGGCCATAATGATCATCGTTATGTTTGGAGGATAAAGCGGGAGGCTTGCAAGCCGAAGGACACCATCCCAACCGTGAAGCACGGGGGTGGAATCATCATGTTGTGGAGGTGCTTTGCTGCAGGAGGGACTGGTGCACTTCACAAAATAGATGCCTTCATGAGGAATTAAAATTATGTGGATATATTGAAGCAACATCTCAAGACATCAGTCAGGAAGTTAAAGCTTGGTCGCAAATGGGTCTTCCAAATGGACAATGACCCCAAGCATACTTCCAAAGTTGTGGTAAAGTGGCTTAAGGACAACAAAGTCAAGGTATTGGAGTGGCCATCACAACACCCTGACCTCAATCCCATAGAACAATTGTGGGCAGAACTGAAAAAGCGTGTGCAAGCAAGGAGGCCTACAAACCTGACTCAGTTACACCAACTCTGTCAGGAGGAATGGCCCAAAATTCACCCAACTTATTGTGGGAAGGTTGTGGAAGGCTTCCCAAAATGTTTGACCCAAGTTAAACAATTTAAAGGCATTGCTACCAAATACTAATTGAGTGTATGTAAACTTCTGACCCACTGGGAATGTGATGAAAGAAATGAAAGCTGAAATAAATCATTCTCTCTAATATTATTCTGACATTTCACATTCTTAAAATAAAGTGGTGATCTTAACTGACCTAAGAAAGGGAATTTTTACAATGTTTAAATGTCAGGAATTGTGAAAAACGAAGTTTAAATGTATTTGGCTAAGGTGTATGTAAACTTCTGACTTCAACTGTAAACTGAATAATATTCCCTTTAGAAGGGAGAAGAATGAATGTTTGAGAGGGAGGAGCTAACCCATGGGAAAAAATCTGGTGCTCACTCAGATATCCTCCAGATCTTTTGAGACTATCTAGAGCTTCTCAATTTTGAATCATTCTGTGACCGTTTGTGTCTGGGCTATTGCTCCTAAAGGCCCCTTAGGAGAAATACTGAGATGAAGTTAGAGACTTCTATGAGACATGCATAGGACACATGAAGTTGAATTGAGATGATTGTTTTAGCGGTATTGGGGAAGTATGATCAGCAGAGGAGGTCTCGTCATTGTATACCGTTGAGCTCCTTCTTGCCTCTTATTTTGTTGGTGCAATAATGATGAGTTCCTGAGACACGTTTGATACATTTATTAGGCTAATAATCTGTCTGTGGTGATCTTTTCAGAAATATCTAAGTATGAGCCATAAAGGAGATCTCGACATTGTATGTGCAATGTCTCCTCCGTGTCTCATCTATTTCTCTTAAATTTACTACAGAAGCTATACATGAGCCTGATTAATGAGATATGAGACACAATTGAGAATTGAATTTGTTAGCATTAATTTGCAATATTAATTATGACTAGCTGTTAAAAACAATAATGAAAACTGATGTAGTTCAACAAATTTATTCAACAGTGCTTATTATATTAAAAAAGCATCTAACTTTTCATTCCCAACCCAAATTGGGTTTTTAAGTAACCTAGCTTTGAGAAAATTCTTACTAAGAAAATTCTTACTTGGAATTCCGCTGGCCTTCCGGTCGAGGACTCGCTTCCCCTTGGGGACCTTGCCATGGCGTCCAAAGGCAACTGAATTAACACATTCTTCCACTGAGGAAAAAAAGGGTCAAAAAGCAAATCAAACAGATGCAAGCAATGTTGCCTAGATGCCTGATGGATGGCAGCAAGGCGGAACGGTGAGAGGAACATGCCACTGTCAGGGAACAACTCTTGCTCGCCGGACAGCACCGATGGCCTTCTCTCCTGTAGCTCACAGTGTTTCTTTGTAGCTCACAGTGTTTCTTTGTATCTCACAGTGTTTCTTTCCAACGATGTCAATGAGAGCGTGCAGCTCTCGGATATGGACTGGGTCTGAGAGGAGACAATAGCACATACAGGTCATTCATTATTATGTGTTCAAGGCCCAATCACTGTTCCAAATGTAAAAAAACAACAAAAAACAACGGAAATGGGGTTGGAGAAGTTTTTCAAAATTAATTACAATTGAACTTCACAAAATAAAGTTTGATAGGTGACATGGTATGAATTACTAACCTATTCTCAGAATGACTTCCTCCATCCTTCCCTTGTCACCTCGTCCCTGCAACCATCACATGGGAAAATGCTATGGAACTTTTGCCCTCAAATTAGTCATCTCTATGGTAAGCGTTAACAAACAGAAAATATTCACCTTCTTGTGCACCTGGCAGACACCGTCAGAGCCCTTGGCCCATTATGGACTCATTCATATTTCCATTTTGAAGACAAAAATGAAAAAATATTTTTACGGCTCATACATGGTACTCAAAATATACCCATGCAAATGGTCCGTGCAGTCTATCCCTGCTATTTCGCAAATCATACAGCCAGCTAATGCCATATCTGACTTTCACGCACGGAGGACCATATTTTTTGTGACGAAAACAGCGATAAGTCGAGAACAAACATAATTGGAGCATCAAGTGAACTTCAACTGGAGGCAAGGCACCTCTCCACAATGGAAAAACATGCTGGTCACCATATTAAATCATCGCATTCAGTGAGAGCATTTCACAGGGCACGAGTTAATAAGAGAACTCGTCTCACATCAAGGCATTATGGGAAAGGAAAAAGAACGAACAATTTGACCGTTTTTCCCCCCTTCTAAAGTAGCACAAATAAGGTATGGACAGATTGAATTCTTCATGACCTCTGAGGAAACAGCTGACAAATTGTCACTTATTAGCAGATTTGGAAGTGCAGGTCTTTCTTTGCTGCAAGACACCGTAACACATGGTACCTGCTTTCATGTTGTGCCGCTATTGGAAACCCCCTGTCAACACAGTTGTAATTGCCCTGGAGCATGTTGAATTGTTTTCCTTGACATTACATCTGTGTCCGGTATTGTGTTTGCAGCTCATTTCCCAAACACACTTGAGAAGGACTTGGTATACTCAACAAATGACTTGTGTTGGAACAGTATACATTGTACATTGAATGATGAATTAATGGAAATAAATCATATCTGCTCCACTTTTAGGATTATTTTACACTTCAGCACCGCTTTGAGGTCATGTAGAGATATGTCTGAGATGACATTTGCGATGATTTGATCAGACCTGTTAATAATTATTCTCGTATATAGTTCGTAGTGAGATAGGTCCAAGATGACAATGTATAAATACCACTGAGATCTGTATGGGATAAATGTAAGACATGTTTGAGAAAGAGCATCTAATTGTTCGTATCACGTTGAGACTCATTTAAGATCTTGTACTACTCTCCTTTATCCAGTAGCTGAGACTGAGAGAAGAGACACTTGTGAGAGAGTTCAGAGAACTCATACAGTGATCACCGTGAGACAGATCCATGTCTACTTCTCACGAGTGACAATTGAGAGGTATGAGAAAACGCACAACATCTCACTGTTGTATTGACCAGTGCTCTTTTTTTTTTTGTCTAGGAGATTGACATAAGATCTAAAGGAGATCTCATCATGGATGTGGCTTTTCTATGGGAAATGGCATCATTTCGCTGATGGTGAAACTTAAAACTCTCACACAATGCATTCACAGGTGAAACCTACGCTTTCAGGTTTTGTGTTTTCAAACCTTTCTAAATCTCACAAAGACATGGACCAAAGACAAACACATTTATTGTTGAAAGTCCTTGTCCTATTTCTACAGTGTACATTGAATATGTAAATAGGCATGCAATGCTAAAGTGCAAGTCAGTAAACAATACTGTCTTCAACATAGATACAATTAATTAAGGCATGTTACATTTTAGACCTGGGTTCAAATACTTTGAGCGTTTGCTTGAATCTGCCAGGAGTGCCAGATGGACGGGATTAGCAGTTTTGAGACTTATCTATTGGTTTATTAAATCCGGCAAGCTGAAATAGGCACAGATAAAGAATTTTAAATTATTTTCAAGTATTTTAAACCCATGTCTGTTAGATTCATATTCATTTTGATGTTTAATCTAGACTTTAATCAACAGGATATATGCCATCAAAAAAACACAAACAAAAAACAACACTATCATCCTACCTACCAGTCTATTAGGATTATATGTTAAAGGTGCAATATGCTAGAATTTCGAATAGTTCACCTAATTTCAGTTTATGTAACAAAACAATCAATGTATAGTGTAGTGAATCATTGTACCATATAATAACTGTAAATATTGCATTTTCAGCTGTTTGAAGCTGGTCTGCAAAACCGAAAGTAAAAGATGCAAAAACTAAACGTAAGAATGGGAAGCATAGAAAAGGCACACGCAGAACAGATCTACTGCTTTTTAGACTTTCTTTCAATGAGTGACAGATCTATAACTCACATTTCTATGTGAATTTGACATTTCAATTTCAAAAAGTTACATATTGCAGCTTTGAGGTAGGGGAGAGTGGGGAAAGTTGAGTAAAAAGGTTCGTTGAGCCACCCCTTGTTTCTAGGAAAGCAGACATCAAATTAATCAAGTGACCAAATATTTAGGAAGAGGTCATCATTTCATGGAATCTGTGAAGGAAGAAACCACATGGAAAAAGTGGCAAGCAAGTTGGGTCCAAATAACGGCTTTTCACAAAGCAAATGCATTTTTTGTTTATAAGTTTCATGACACTTGTATCTAAAGCAAAGTAGATAGTTTTATGATTGTTTTACACATCAGTTGGGATCTGATGAATATGAGGTCCTAAACCTTTCACAAATGTGCATTCTTGTTTGCCTTGGGGTTAGTGGAGCCAATGTTCATGGGTTAAGCTGAGCCAATGGCCACCATACCCCATACAAATGATTACATTTAGTCCGTTTTATGCATAGCATGCATAGTATTTTTGCAATGTGTCTGAACATATGAACTCAAGAGAGTGCATTTCAATTGTTACAGAGCAGACATCATGTCCCGTGTACACAAACGTAAAACAAGCAGGGTTCCAGCCACAAAGAGGTTCTTGAGCGAGCAGCCAAGGAAGTGAGAGAAGGGAAGAAGTCCATCTCAAGCAGCAGCAAGGGATGAACAAATAGACAATGACCGAAAAACAAAATGAACATGTAGCTGTGCGAAAGAGAGGCTATGATAGGAGTAGCAGATGCACATTCTGTATGGTCTTATCTGATGACATAGAGTTTGAGCTTTGCTAAACACATCAATAATCTTTTGGACCAGTTTCATGGGCTTTGTAGCCTCAAATGCAGAGAACTAGCCAACAAATTGGCACATCAAAACAACATCCCTGTCCCAGACAACTGGTCAATAAATAGAGGGGTATGGGATATTGAACAGAGTGTTCTATATCTGAATGTAGACATATATTTAACATATACAGTATACCCATTCCATGAATTAAACTTTGACCTAACAGCACCATCAACCGCTGTCACAGGACACCATCACCCACTTACCCCAAGGCTGCTCGACTTACCCTGTCCCGATGCTCAACGTACCCCATACCCAGCGTAAGTTGAGCAAACCACTTTTTTATTTGGAAAGGCTATGTTTTCAAAACCGTTATGTTTACATTAATTCTAATTATTTTCAGGGATAAACCACATTGAAATATATGTAGATATCTTTGTTAGAAAGAATACTATATTTCCCTTGGCGTAGTGATGCTGAATGTAAACAATGGTTAAAATATACCCCACTCTCCCCTATTTTCTGCATACAGAATTGTTGTCTTTCAGAGTTGCTGCCGGAGTTGCAATCTTTCTCAACAGGGTTCAACTGACCAGGGGCCTAGGGGGGCTGGACAAGAAAACAAATCAGCTTGTTATCACCATAACAAATATCAATAAGGTCAAGGATATTGACGTCGGGCACTCACCCCCAAGGTACTTTAAGCCACCACTAAGTGTCAATGTATAATTGTATTACGGTTGCCCTACCAAGATCATAGGTCACAGTATTTTCTGCAGACAGAATTGTAGTCTTTCAGAGTTGTTGTCAGAGTATTTCTCAGCATTGCTTGATCAGACTCTTTTCATTGATCGGACAGATCACCATGGCATCCGACTGTTTATCACAACAGTACAGATAAAAGAAGGGAAACAACTTATCCTTAAAGTTGTCCTCCATGAATGTATAGATATGACTCCTCTCCTTCACGTCGTAAAACGAAACCTGGCCCTCTTCGCAATCCACATACACCCCAACCCTCTTTGGCTTGGGGTCAAGGGTTAGAGGTAACGGCGGGGTCGTGGAGGCCCTATATCCCTGGTCTTTCTTCATGGCCAGCGCCCAGTAGCCCTGGGAGGAGCTGACAGCGATACGCCCCTTCCTGTTGACTGATGCCTTGGCCACACCTAGGTACCAGTCATCCTTGTCCCCCACCTGGACCTAGATAGATGGATAGGTGGATAGATGGACAGACGGAGCAATAGACCTTGCTTTGTATGTTGTTTTGTTTTTGAAAGCTAGGCAAAGAGACAACAAAAAAAACATAATCATAGTCAACAAACCTCCCAGTAGTGGCGTCCCGCCGTGAAGCCCTCGCGACCCAGGACAATGACCACAGTGTCAAAACGCTCTGGGATGTCCGGGAGGTCCTGCCAAGTTCCCAGGTGCCTAACTTGACGGCGGTCTTCCGAGAGCTGGAGCCACGGGTTGGCTGAGTCTGGGTCGAGGGTCAGGTCCACTGGAAACAGCGAGTGTGAAATTATGGAGGATGTGAACATGTAATATATCTACTGCTGTGCATATCATTGTTAGCATATCTTTTTGGTGTATATAAACATAGATTGATTTTGGATTACTGATATAATGTTAATTGGGTTGTTAACTGACTTCATCCTGACATTTGGGATTTCTTGTTTCTAGTTTTGATTATTGTTTGTGTACTTGTTTGACATTTTTACTGCACTGTTAGGAGCTAGTAACACAAGCATTTCACTGCACCCGCTATAACATCTGCTAAGCTGTGTACGGGACCAATAAACTGTGATTTGATTTGATTTTGATTTGAATGCCGACCTGTGTACTTAAGAATCTTCTTCAGCTCTGTGAAAATGGACAGAAACCACAATTTAATGATTTAAAAACAAAACACATCACTTCTTGCTCAACAATTTGCAGAGAACAAGAGGTTTGGAAATAGGGTAATAGTGAAAGAAATCACACATATCGGTCCTTTATTGAAAAACCTACCAGAGTCAACCAGTTTGTCAATTTCCTCACTCAGCGTCTCTTCCAATTTGGACACAGCTCTCCTGATGATCCCAACACACACTTCAGTGTGTACACTGGTCCCAGACCAGTCCTTAGTGGCTGGAGGGGTACACAGGGCTGGGAAACTCTACAGCGAGAGATAGGAAAAACAATGGGTCAATTTAGTCAATCTATACGATGTACACTGAGTGTACAAAACAATAAGAGCACCTTCCTAATATTGAGTTGCACCCCCTTTTACCCTCAGAACAGCCTCAATTCGTCAGGGCATGGACGTTGAAAATGTTCCATAGGGATTCTGGCCCATGTTGACGCCAATGCTTCCCACAGTTGTGTCAAGTTGGCTGGATGTCCTTTTGGTGGTGGACCATTCTTGATACACACGGAAAACTGTTGGGTGTGAAAAACCCAGCAGCGTTGCAGTTCTTGACAAAAACCGGTGCACCTGGCACCTGCTACCATATCCCGTTCAAAGGCACTTAAGTATTTTGTCTTTCCCATTCACCCTCTGAATGGCACGCGTACACAATCCATGTCTCAATTTCCTCAAGGCTTAAAAATGCTTATTTAACCTGTCTTCTACCCTTCATCTACACTGATCGAAGTGGATTTATCAAGTGACATCAATAAGGGTCCATAGCTTACACTTGGATTCACCTGGTCAGTCTATGTCATGGAAAGAGCAGGTGTTGCTAATGTTTTGTACTATCAGAGTATTTGTGTGCAATATTTCTTATTTTGTGATAAAAATTTGGGACAAAGAAAATAATGACAACACCGAACCAAATTTGTGATCTATATTTCTAGACTACAATGTGTGCATATTCTGCTATGTATTATTAATGAAATCGGCAACCCCTCCCACCTGTAGGAAGTGGATGTGGTCCTCTGTGCGTGAGAGGTGCTCCAGTTCTGTATTCCTCCTCTGTAGTTTAGTGATCTCCTGTTCCAGCTCCCCTATCAGGCCCTGGGACCACCTTGTACGCATTAACACGGAGGTCAGACACCATAATGTTAGCTCCAGGAACCTTTTTCGTAAGATAAAACCGGATACAAGGCACAGAGCATGATGGGTACTGTAGTACTTCCTCTACAAACCTCTCTGTCTCTCTCTGCTTTTCCTCTATAGCCAGCACCAGCTCAGCCTGGGTCCTCTGGATGGACCGAATCAGCTCCTGGAACACCTGCATGCTGTCCTCGATCTCCCTCTGGGCACTGGACTAAAGGGGAAAGAGATTGTCATGACTTAAAGCTGGTGTCTTTAATGGTGAAACTGACACGTCCGTTTGCGATATTACAACAACAAAGAAGTTATTTCAAACGACAAAAACATATTTTTTCTCTCTCTCGGACATCTTTGCACGCACGATAGAACAACAGCATATGTAATGCTCCTCACCTCTGCTTGTCAACAAAACAAAAACAATAGTATTACCTTTTTGGGTGTCATTTTCCCTGGACATTTTCCAGAATTCATAATACAGGAGATGGTCACATTGAATAATATGGTAATAACCATTTTAGGACAGTGTAATTACACAGTTTTGCATATTTCTTACTTGTTGGTAACTGGGTATCATCAATGTTATTATTATACTGTATTGGGACACACCCCTAGAGGGTAGAAGATTATATAATTTATTGAGCAGCAGCTGTATACGACAGTATTCTGTCTAATGTACTGTGGTAGACACATCAGTAATAACACTGCCAAGAGGTCCAAATCGCATCCCAAATGGAACCCTATTCCCTATACAGAGCACTACTTTTGATCAGAGGCCTGGGGCTGTGGCGGTCATGAAGGCGGGTTATTGGCACGCAACAAACTGCTGGTCTCACGATAATTGACCATTAATTAACTTAAGCACGCATCCCCAGGCCTCCACGCATGCAAGCCGCGGATGCACGCCTTTGGAATATCTACCGTTAAATATGGCTAATAAATGAATTGAATACACACCATCACAATAGATACATGATTTAATTGGGTCAGGCCTGAACAAACATTATGATATGGAGAAAATGGATTTCAGAAGAACACAGTATGAATTGGCCTACGTTATCTGTCTAGGCTCCTTGTTTACATTCACATTTGAGTCATTTAGCAGATGCTCTTATCCAGAGCGACTTATAGGTAGTGAGTGCATACATTGTAATACTTTTTTCGTACTGGTCCCTCATGGGAATCAAACCCAAAACCCTGTCGCTTACATGCTCTGCCAACTGAACTACATTATTTTATTTTATAGAATTTTATCGTAAGAAGAATATAATTGAACTTTAGCTTAATAAAATAGAAAGGATAGTTTTGTTTTCGGTTTTTCTGCCATGCGTAATATGCGATAGGCTATGTATTGTATAATCATAATTTCAATTCAGGTTTTTTTAAGTATTTTGCGGGGGGGGGGGCTTGGGCTCATAAGCCTATTCATATGCGTGTTTTGAATTAATCGTCACCTTAGAAAGCCCTGTCAATTTCATCGTGTCAGGCTTTGAAACAACAAATCAAATGTTATTTGTCACATGCGCCGAATACAATCAGGTGTAGACCTTACAGTGGAATGCCTACTTAAAAGCCCTTTACCAACAATGCAGTTTTTAGAAAAATACATGCTAAGTAAAAAATAGATAAGTAAAAAGTACAAAATAAAAGTAACAAGTAATTAAAGACATTCACAACAAACATGTTTTACTGTTTCAACCTGCTGTTGAACTTTTTTCCTCAAATGGATCATCACAGTAAGGTGAGTTTTAAAAGTATGATAGACCTACTATTTTGATGATAAGTGTTTGATGTGATTTTCGATCGCATTGGCATCGATGTCAGAGTGGTTAAAGGGACTATAGAGCCCTGAGTACCAAGCCATTAGCAACCTGATGGTTGTTAACAAGTTGGGTACTATCAAAACATGGCCAGAGTGCATAAAGAGTAGATTATCCCGTGACAACGGTCAAGTGTATATTTACTGAGGTCATGACTCATGACTGCCGGTGTGGCGGTAATATGGTCACCACAACAGCCCTAATCAGAGCCCTATGCAACCTTGTCAAAAGTAGTGCACTACATAGGGAATATGGTGCCATTTAGGATGCAAACTCTTTGGCCTTTTATGGCTGATAAATTCATCTTTGGATGTGACAGGATGTTACGGAAGACCCATAACTCCTCCCACAAGGCAACCGTTAGGTTGCTTGACTAGAAACCGTTTAGATTTTGTAGTCCTACGTCTCAATAAAGTTTGCAAGTGCTTCGAAGCAAAGATCAAATATATCCAGCAAAGATCAAATCGATCCAGAAGCCATGTATTCTGGTCTCCCACATTGGGTTAATGTTCAAAGCAAAATTCTATTCTAGAATCCAGCAGTTTATTTTGTCAGTTACATCAGATGTTGACTATATGATCAAAAGTGTTGCGCAGTGTAAATCCCAACTGTCAACATGACAAATTAGCATGTATTTTACCACTGGGACAAATAAATATTGCGTCCGGAGTGGCACCCTATTCCCGATGTAGTGAACTATGTAGGGAATAGGGCACCATTTCGGAAGCATTCAATAGCTCACCTTATTCAGCTCCGCTGAGTGCTTGATCTCCTCCATCTTCTTCAGTCTTTCCTGGATCATCTGCTGTACATCTATCTCTGTCTTCTTCAGCTGAGCCTGTGGAGAACATTCAGTGCCTTCAGGAGGTATTCACACCACTTTACTTTCCCCACCTTCTTTTGTTTGTTACAACCTGAATTTAAAATTGATTCAATTGAGATGTCGTGTCATTGGCTTGCACACAATACCCCATAATGTCTAAGCGGAATTATGATTGTATTATGTTTTACTAAATGAATACAAAATTAAAATCTGAAATGTTTTGAGTCAATAAGTATTCAACCTATTTGTTATGGCAAGCCTAAATAAATTCAGGAGTAAAAATGTGCTTGACAAGTCACATAATAAGTTGCACGGACTCACTCTGTACAATAATAGTGTTTAACATGATTTTAGAATGACTACCTCATCTCTGTACCCCACACATACAATTATCTGTAAGGTCCCTCAGTTGAGCAGTGAATTTCAAAGAGAGATTAAACCACAAAGACCATGGAGGTTTTCCAATGACTTGCAAAGAAGGGGACCTATTGGTAGATGGGTACAAATTTTTAAAAAGGAGATATTAAATATCAATTCGAGCATGGTGAATTTATTAATTATACGTTGGATGGTGTATCAATTCACCCAGTCAATACAAAGATACAGGCGTCCTTTCTAACTCAGTTGCCAGAAAGGAAGGAAACCGCTCAGGAATTTCACCATGAGGCCAATGGTGACTTTAAAACAGTGACAGAGTTTAATGACTGGGATAGGAGAAAACTGAGAAATTGCAATAAAATTGGAAAATCCAACAAATCACATCACATTTTCAAGCACGGTGGTGGCTGCATCATGCTATGGGTATGCTTGTCATCGGCAAGGACTAGGGAGTTTTTTAGGATAAAAAGAAATGGAATAGAGCTAAGCACAGGCAAAGAGGTCCTAGAGGTTAACCTATTTCAGTCTGCTTTCCAACAGACACTGAGACAAATTCACCTTTCAGCAGGACAATAACCTAAAACACAAGGCCTAATCTACACTTGAGTTGCTTACCAACACGATATTGAATGTTCTTGAGTGGCCTAGTTACAGTTTTGACTTAAATCATCTTGAAAGTGTATGGCAAGACTTGAAAATGAAAAATATTTAAGACTTACCCAGAAAGACTTAGCCGTAATTGCTGCTAGAGGTGATTCAAACATTTATTAACTTAAGGGTGTGAATACTTATGTAAATGAGCTGTTTCTGTATTTCGTTTTTAATACATTTGCAAAACTGTCAAAATACATGTTTTCACTTCATCATTATGGGGTATTGTGTGTCAATGGGTGAGAAAAAAAATCTATTGAATTCAGGCTGTAACACAACAAAATGTGGAAGAAGACAAAGGGTGTGAATACTCCTGTATCTGAAGGCACTGTAGGTGAGAGATAATTAATCTTACATTTGGCAGTCTATAGTCTGGTCCCAGATCTGTTTATACAACATGTTGACAATGACTGACAAGGAAACAGGCCGAAATTCAGGCTAGGCAGCCTACTTTCAACAACATCTAGAGCTAGGCCTCACAAACTGTAGTGTGTTATTGGTGGATTTATGTACCAAATACAGTTGACCTCTTCTAAAATGTACTTTTACAGCTTCAATGGCAATCATTGTGTCAGTTTTATTAGGAGCTGACCATAAAAGTCTGCAAATCGTGTGGCCAAAATGTGACTAGGTTTTTTATATAGCTGCATTTAGCTTCTGATCGCTGCATCAAGCCTGAACAGCACAATAGTTACTGTGTGTCTTTGAAAATGATAAACCAATTGACAACGGATTCTCGAAATATACACTACCGGTCAGAAGTTTTAGAACACCTACTCATCCAAGGGGTTTTCTTTATTTGTACTATTTTCTACATTGTAGAATAATAGTGAAGACATCACAACTAGGAAATAACACATATGGAATCATGTAGTAACCAAAAAAGTGTTAAACAAATCAAAATATATTTTATATTTGAGATTCTTCAAATAGCCACCCTTTGCCTTGATGACAGCTTTGCATATTCTTGGCATTCTCTCCACCAGCTTCACCTGGAATGCTTTTCCAACAGTCTTGAAGGAATTCCCACATATACTGAGCACTTGTTGGCTGCTTTTCCTTCACTCTGCGGTCTGACTCATCCCAAACCATCTCATTTGGGTTGAGGTCTGGGGATTGTGGAGGCCAGGTCATCTGATGCAGCACTCCATCACTCTCCTTCTTGGTAAAATAGCCCTTACACAGCTTGGAGGTGTGTTGGGTCATTGTCCTGTTGAAAAACAAATGATAGTCCCACTAAGCGCAAACCAGGTGGGAACGCGTATCGCTGCAGAATGCTGTGGTAGCCATGCTGGTGAAGTGTGCCTTGAATTCTAAATAAATCACAGACAGTGTCACCAGCAAAGCACCCCCACACCATAACACCTCCTCCTCCATGCTTTACGGTGGGAAATACACATGCTGAGTTCATCCGTTCACCCACACCGCGTCTCACAAAGACATGGCAATCTCAAATTTGGACTCATTAGACCAAAGGGCAAATTTCCCTCGGTCTAATGTCCATTGCTCATGTTTCTTGGCCCAAGAAAGTCTCTTCTTCAAAATACTGTCCTTTAGTAGTGGTTTCTTTGCAGCAATTTTACAATGAAGGACTGATTCACACAGTCTCCTCTGAACAGTTGATGTTGAGATGTGTCTGTTACTTGGGCTGCAATTTCTGAGGCTGGTAACTCTAATGAACTTATCCTTGGCAGCAGAGGTAACTCTGGGTCTTCTATTCCTGTGGCGGTCCTCATGAGAACCAGTTTCATAATATAGCGCTTGATGGTTTTTGCGACTGTACTTGAAGAAACTTTCAAAGTTCTTGAAATTTCCCGTATTGACTGACCTTCATGTCTTAAAGTAATGATGGACTGTCATTTCCCATTGCTTATTTGAGCTGTTCTTGCCATACTATGGACTTGGTCTTTTACCAAATATGGATATCTTCTGTATACCCCCCCTACCTTGTCACAACACAACTGGTTGGCTGAAACACTTCCACAAATTAACTTTTAAGAAGGAAAACCTGTTCATTGAAATGCATTCCAGGTGACTACTTCATGAAGCTGGTTGAGAGAATGCCAAGAGTGTGAAAAGCTGTCATCAAGGCAAAGGGTGGCTATTCTAAGAATCTCAAATATAAAATATATGTTGATTTGTTTAACACTTCTTTGGTAACAACAGGATTCCATATGTGTTATTTCATAGTTTTCATGTCTTCACTATTATTCTGCAATGTAGAACATTGTAAAAATAAAGAAAAACCTTTGAATGAGTAGGTGTTCTAAAATGTTTGAACGGTAGTGTACTTTACACTTGATTAATCGCATCAAAACTAACCTGGATGAATGACGTTTCACCATATTTATATATATAAAAAATGTAACATACACTGTAGCCTTTATACTGTAATAGCCTCTACAAATTATTCTCACCTTCTTATCAGTCCACTCCCTCTCTACAGGTACAGTAAAGTGAGCTCTGTGGTCCGTCTCCGTACACAGCACACACACACAGATATGGTCTTTCTTACAGAACAGCTCCAGAAGCCTCTCGTGCTTGGGACACATCCTCTCTTCCAGGTTAGTCACGGGTTCGATCAGCTTGTGTTTGGTGAAGCGTGTGTTGTGGTTCTTGATGTGTTCCTCGCAGTATGAGGTCAGACACACCAGGCAGGACTTGACGGCCTTCATCCGGTCGCCCATGCAGACATCACAAGACACCTCGCCCCATGGGCTGTGGGGTGGGGATGGAGGAGCATCGGCTGGAGGTTCCTCTGGCTCTCCCTCTGGCTTCTCTTCTATTGGTTTCTCTGGTTCCTGGCTCGTCGTTCGTTGCAGCTGTGGCAGCTGTAGCTTTTGCATCTCCTGCTTCAGTCTCAGCTCCTGGAGAAGTTTCTGCTGCTTTTGAACCAGCTCCTGTTGTTCTTTCTTCTTCATTTCCCTCTCCGTCTTTTTCTGCTCCTCCTCCTTCTGTTTCTGCTCTTCCATCTTCTTCTGCAAATCTCGTTCCTCTTTCAGTTCCTGCCGTTGGAGACGCTCGGCGTTGCTAACCCTGATGTCCTTAAATTGCTCAGCGATCTCCCTCAGGACGGTGTTGATGCTAATGTCGGGCCGCTTGAAGAAGGTCTTCTTGCACATGGGGCATTGGAACAGGGCGGTGGTCTTCCAGTAGTCTAGGATGCAGCAGCGGCAGAAGTTGTGTCCACAGGGGATGGAGACAGGGTTGGTGAACACGTCCAGACAGATGGAGCAGTGGACTTGCTCCTCCGTCAGATTTCCATGATTTCCTGCAAGGTAAGCCATTACTGGCAGAGAAGACCGTGCACGGTCATACTTAACATTACAGTGTTCTGTAACACTTTATATTGTAGTGTTTCGGAAACACCTTATATTACAGTGTTCGGTAACACTTCACATTGGGATCGTTGTCTGACCTGTCATATCGGACCTGTGAGATCCAGGCCATAAAGCAGGCAGTATATCAGATCAGGTTTATTTTAGTGTGGATGTGTTGTAATGTGGATGTGGATGTGCTATAATGTTCCTGCTTCTCTTTGGATGTTAATCGGATGTTGACTTGTATGGCCTCCAAAATGTATTTCTGGAACCCTAACAGCAGATTCAAACTTAGATATTAGCTTCTATTGCTTCTCAAAGGTCATATTACAACCCTAAACACATCTAGTTGAAGTCCTGGCCACTTCGATCACGAGCCAAGTGAGAGCTATTGAAAAGCATGTGGGCATTCTTTACTTAAATTATCCCCCATGCTAAATATACTAAGCAAGAATTGTTTGGTTTAGAAAGCGGGCTGTCAGCAAGTTAAAGCTATGTGCACCCGCAGGCCGCGCATGCGCATAGCTTTTTGAGCAGTGAGCATTTATGAACACATGGGCTGCTTTCCAAATTGAACCCTTTGCCCTATGGAGTGCACTACTTTTGAGCAGGTCCCCTATGGTCCTGGTCAAAAGTAGTGCACCATGTAGGGAATAGGCTACCATTTGGGACACCCACCGTGGCTAGAAGGTTGGCTATTCATAGATGTAAAAGATTAGCATCTTTCCAAAAATATCGGTCTAGTCGCTCTCCTGCTCTGCTTTCTTTCTCATAAACAACAAGTGTCCCAAAAATCTCTCCTTTCTCCTGAAGTGTGCACTTGTTCACTTCCCTTCATGGATTTGAAAGAAAAAGATGGGTATATCAATACAATGCTTTTACATTTGATTTATTTTTTATTTAACTAGGCAAGTCAGTTAAGAACAAATTCTTATTTACAATGACGGCCAACACCGGCCAAACCCAGACGACACTGGGCCAATTGTCCGCTGCCCTATGGGACTCCCAATCACGGCCGTTGTGATACAGCCTGGATTCGAACCAGGATTTTCTGTAGTGACGCCTCTAGCACTGAGATGCAGTGCCTTAGACCGCTGCGCCACTCGGGAGCACCCCAAAATAGTGAACAAGTGCACACTTCAGGAGGAAGGAGAGATTATTGGGACATAACCAAGAATGGACGTTCTGTATCTTCTCAATCCTCACATAATTCCATTTCCAAATCATTTGTTTTTATATTCTTCCTCTATCCCGCCTGCAGTACGAAATCAAGATATTTCAACAACTTAGAACAAAAAAAGAGAAAGTTCAGATCAAGCTTTTGTTGAAGCCTCACAATGTAAATGTTATTAATCTCTTTCATATCTGTCCTGATTGAACTTAAAACAGTCGAAAAATGATTATTGCATAAAGCAAACCTTGCGTGTATTTTTACTGACACAGTTAAAAGGTAGAGAGAAAACATGCAAAGAGAGAGAGAAGAAATGCGGACACTCACCAGAGAGAAGCAGCTGTTGCAAGAAAGCCACTGTACAGAGTGACCGCTCTGGCCAAACACTGACACATGACACTGCTGCCACTAACCCCCAGCTACTCGGCCCTAAAATATGCCCCTCTCCCTCCCCTCCTTATCCCAGTTACCAATTTACACTTTCACGGCATGGACCGCTCTGCTCGAAGGAGAACAGCATTAGCCCTAAATCAGACACTGGGGTCGTTTTTCTGTCTTTGCTTATAGCCCTAGATCTTATTAACATTTGTGTATATTTTTCACACACTCAACACCAAAATGAACAAACACAGACAATACCCACAATGTCGTATAACTAGGTTTCTCACTTTAGGTGTAAAGTTACATACCTCCAAGTCTACTCTGAATATGCTGTAGTTATTATGTAGATATCATGTCAGGGGTAATTTATTTATTGATAGAAAATCGTTATTTAGAAGTTGCTGATTGAAGTACAAAAGTAAGAATAATGTATTATCTGTGAATTTATAGAAGTACTGTGTCACGAATATCACCGAAGGTGGCTCCCCTTCCAGTTCGGGTGGCGCTTGGTCTACTAGCTGCTACTGATCCCTTTTTCCACTTTTTGTTTTGGTTAGTCTAATTGGTTTCACCTGTTCCTTGTTGGGGTTTTTGGGTTGAGGTTATTTAAGTTAAATTAGCCCGCCTGTGTTCGTAAGGGCTAGTTTGCTGTTTTGTGAAGGAGTGTTCCTGTTTTTTGTTGGGATTACCGCTGTACAGCGTATGTACCAGTTAGTACATTGTTGGAGTGTTTTACGTCTGTGTTTAGCGTCACTTGTTTGCTCGCTGTTACTGTACGGAGAATAAAGCGGTTTCCCGAATCCTCTGTTTTCTGAGCCTGACTCTACACCCATCACTCTTCAAGCATTACAGAAGCCCGCACCCATCTACGATGGAGTCAGCAGGAGCAGCAACCACCCCTCTCCCCACGATGGAAGAGCGTGTCCTTCATCACACGTCCATCCTCCATCACATCGGATCAGCGATGGATCAGATGATGGAGAGGATGGACCGATGGGAGAGGAGTGGTCTCCCTACTTCCCCTCCAACCCCCCTGAAAGCTACAACCTCCTCCAGCGGTATCCGGTACCAGCGCCCTGCGTATTGCGCCTCCAAGGGAGTATGATGGAGCGGCGGCGCGGTGCCAGGGATTCCTGCTCCAACTCGAGCTTTACCTGGCCACCGTTCGGCCGGCTCCCTCGGACGAGGAGAGCGTGAGTGTCCTCGTCTCTTGCTTGACGGGTAGAGCCCTGGAGTGGGCCAATGCCGTCTGGAACGGGCCCGACTCGGCGAGATCCGGGCCGTGTTCGATCACCCTCTGGAGAGCCGAGCAGCGGGTGAGAGATTGTTCCATCTCAGGCAGGGGACGAGGAGCGCGCAGGACTTCGCGCTGGAGTTCCGGACCTTGGCCGCTGGGGCGGGGTGGAACGACAGGGCCCTAATCGACCATTACAGGTGTAGCCTGAGAGAGGACGTCCGCAGGGAGCTGGCTTGTCGGGACACTACGCTCACCCTGGACGAGCTCATAGACCTGTCGATCCGGCTAGACAATCTGCTGGCTGCTCGTAGACGTTCTGAAAGGGTCCTGTCTGTTCCACCTCCTGGACCTCCCGCTCCCATCCCTATGGAGCTAGGGGGGGGCTGCATCTAAGGAGACCGGAGGAGGCTCCTCCTGCACCAGCTGTAGCCGGAGAGGGCACACTTCCGGTCGGTGCTGGAGGAGTCCATCTGGGAGTCGAGAGGGCAGGCAGAACACTTCTCGGTCACCCCAGGTGAGTCAGCACCACACTCACCCAGAGCTTCCTGTTGTTCACATGTTTTTATTAATTTGTTTCCCCAAGTTTTCTCCTTCTCTCCAGCATAAGGCACTAGTCGATTCAGGCGCAGCTGGGAACTTTATTGATCGCGGACTCGCCCAGAGGTTGAGGATTCCGTTAGTACAGATAGATCCCCCTTCCCCGTGCACTCCTTAGATAGTCTACCATTAGGGTCAGGGCTGGTCAGGGAGGCCACGGTTCCACTGGAGATGATTATGCGGCGGGATCATAAGGAGCGGATTAGTCTGTTCCTTATCGATTCACCTGCGTTTCCGGTGGTGCTGGGGGTTCCCTGGCTGGCTAGTCACAATCCTAGGATTTCGTGGAGACATGGAGCTCTCCAGGGGTGGTCTGAGGAGTGTTCAGGCAGGTGTGTAGGAGTTTCAATCAGTGCGACGACAGTGGAGAGTCCAGACCAGGTTTCCACTGTGCGCATTCCCGTTGAGTATGCCGATTTGGCTATCGCCTTCTGTAAAAAGAAGGCGACCCAATTACCACTCCATCGACAGGGGGATTGCGTGATAAACCTCCAGGTAAACGCTGCACTGCACTTTTTTGTGAAGAAAAAGGAGGGAGGTTTGCGTCCGTGCATTGATTATCGAGGTCTCAATTCCATTACGGTGGGTTTTAGTTACCTACTACCTCTCATCGCTACTGCGGTGGAATCATTTCACGGAGAGCGGTTCTTCACGAAACTGGACCTCAGGAGAGCGTATAATCTGGTGCGTATACGGGAGGGAGATGAGTGGAAAACCGTGTTTAGTACCACATCTGGCCATTACAAGTACCTCGCCATGCCGTATGGGTTAAAGAATGCTCCAACCATCTTTCAATCCTTTGTCGACGAGATTCTCAGGGAGCTGCACGGACAGGGTGTGGTGGTCTATATTGACGATATCTTGATCTACTCCGCCACACGCGCCACGCATGTATCTCTGGTGCGCAAGGTTCTTGGACGACTGCTGGAGCATGATCTGTACGTTAAGGCGGAGAAATGTGAGTTTTCCAAACAAGCTGTTTCCTTCCTGGGTTATCGCATTTCCACCTCGGGGTTGGTGATGGAGTGTGACCACGTCAAGGCCGTGCGTAATTGGTCGACTCCGACCACGGTAAAGGAGGTGCAGCGGTTCTTAGGGTTTGCCAATTACTACCGGAGATTTATCCAGGGTTTTGGTCAGGTGGCGGCTCCCATTACATCACTGCTGAAGGGGGGGTGGTGCGGTTGCAGTGGTGTTCATAGTGGAGGTGGACACATCCGAGGCTGGGGTTGGAGCCGTGCTCTCACAGCGTTTGTGTACATCACCGAATCTCCGCCCCTGTGCTTTTTTTCCGAAGAAGCTCGGGCCGGTGGAGCAAAACCATGATGTGGGGGACAGGGAGTTGTTGGCTGTGGTTAAGGCCCTGAAGGTGTGGAGACACTGGCTTGAGGGGGCTAAGCACCCTTTCCTCATCTGTACTGATGACCGTAACCTGGAGTATATCCGAGCAGCTAGGAGACTGAATCGTCATTAGCCAAGGTGGGCCATGTATTTCACCCGATTCAGATTCATGATCTCGTATAGACCAGGTTCCCTTAACACTAAGGCCGACGCGCTGTCCCGTTTCTATGACACGGAGGATTGGTCCATCGATCCTACTCCCATCATTCCGGCGGCTAGGCTGGTGGCACCGATAGTATGGGAGGTGGACGCGGACATAGAGCGGGCGCTAAGGGGGGAACCTGCGCCTCCATAGTGCCCGGAGGGTCATAGGTACGTGCCGCTTGCTGTCCATGATCAATTGATTTGGTGGGCTCATAGTCTACACTCGTCGGGTCACCCGGGGATTTCGAGGACAGTGCGGGGTCTTAGGGGGAAGTACTGGTGGCCCACCTTAGTTAAGGACGTGCGGTTCTATGTCTCCTCCTGTTTGGTGTGCGCCCAGAGCAAAGCTCCTAGGCACTTGCCAAGAGGGAAGTTTACAACCCCTCCCCGTTCCACAACGGCCGTGGTCCCATCTATCTGTGGACTTCCTCACTGATCTTCCCCCATCTCAGGGAAACACAACGATCCTGGAAGTTGTGGATCGGTTCTCTAAGTCCTGCCGTCTTATCCCGTTGCCCGGTCTCCCTACGGCCTTACAGACTGCGGAGACTCTGTTCATCCACGTCTTCCGGCACTACGGGGTGCCCGAGGACATAATTTCTGATCGGGGTCCCCAGTTCACATCCCGAGTGTGGAAGGCATTTATGGAACGTCTGGGGATCTCGGTCAGCCTGAACTCGGGGTATCACCCGGAGAGTAATGGGCAGGTGGAGAGAGTGAACCAGGAGGTGGGTAGGTTTCTGCGGTCGTATTGCCATGACCGGCCAGGGGAGTGGGCGAGATACGTCCCCTGGGGTGAAATGGCCCAGAACTCACTCCGCCACTCCTCTACCAACATGTCACCGTTTCAGTGCGTGTTGGGCTACCAGCCATTCCTGGCACCGTGGCATCAGAGCCAGACCGAGGCTCCTGCGGTGGAGGAGTGGGTGAAGCGCTCTCAGGAGACCTGGAGGGCCGCCCAGGAATCACTAAGACAGGCGAGTGGACGGCAGAAGAGGAGCGCTGACCATCACCGCAGGGAGGCCCCCGTGTTCGCACCGGGGGACAGGGTCTGGCTCTCGACCCGAAACCTGACCCTCCGCCTGCCCTGCCGGAAGCTGGGTCCGCAGTGTGTGGGGCCATTCAAAGTCCTGAGGAGGATAAACAAGGTGTGTTATCGATTACTACTTCCTTCGTATTATCGTATTAAACCCTCGTTTCATGTGTCCCTCCTCAGGCCGGTGGTAGCTGGTCCCCTGCAGGATGGTGAGGTTCCGGAGGTACCTTGTTGGGGTTTTTGGGTTGGGGTTATTTAAGTTCAATTAGCCTGCCTGTGTTTGTAAGGGCTTGTTTGCTGTTTTGTCAAGGAGTGTTCCTGTCTTTTGTTGGGATTACCGCTGTACAGCGTATGTACCAGTTAGGACATTGTTGGAGTGTTTTACACCTGTGTTCTGCATCACTTGTTTGCCAGCTGTTACTGTACAGAGAATAAAGTGGTTTGCTCCTCTGCAGTCTGCGCCTGACTCTACACCAATCACTCTTCAAGCGTTACAGACTGTAGTTATGTTAACAGCTTCCAATTGACTTCTAGACTTAAAAATGTCCAAGGAATAATAAACAGTGTTTCACAGTGAGGATTTTTAGAATATATGTTTTTTATTCAAAGAACCATCTCTTTAACAGATCCTTAACATGTTTAGTGTCTTAGCCTAACGTATGACCAGGGAAAACTCTGGGCTGTAGTTATACAGGAGATAGGCCATCATTTGGGTCCCATAATTCTTCCTGTTACGATCACACCGTGAGGAACAACTCAGGCCCTTTTCAAGAGACTAAACTGTGATTGGTCAACCTCTGAGCAGAAGGGGGCACGTCATGTCATGGTTGTGTCTTAAATGCACTCCGACATAGTGCACTACTTTTGACTGAAGCTCTATGGGCCCTGGTCAAAAGGTAGTGCACTCGCTACATAGTGTCAAAAGTAGTGCACTATACATTGTGTCAAAATTAGTGCACTCTAGGAATTGGGTGGCATTTGTAGGCTATGTCTCATCTCAGCTATGCTTCACTGCACTGATGATGAGCGGGGCTGCGTTCTTTCCCTCCTGATTGAGACAGGGGCTAAAGATGGGGTACAAACTCTCATTAAAGGTATCCTCAAATGTGAAGAGGTGCGTGTGCTTCTTGACGTCGTAGAACGACACCTGGCCGCCTTCGTAGTCGAGGAAGATCCCGATCTTCTGGGGGTGAGAGGCCAGCTGCAGGGATAGTCGGGTGGATGCCAGAGCCTTGACCTCCCCACCTTTCAGCCACAGGCACCAGTACCTATGTGATGAGATGAGATTACTATTCTTGCTAAATATTACATCCATACAATTATGGGAGTTGATCACTATATATTTCGATTAAAATTAGATAAGTACTTTGCCACACTGATAAGTCATGATCTCTCCTAAACGGTTTGAATTCCTTTTAATGTGAAACCCTGTATGTGTTTTGTGCATACATTTGTTGAGGGATGTGTAGATTTTGATTTGACTTTTGAATCCTTCAAAATGTATGGAATTTCAATTCAAAAAGTAAAAACATAATAAAAAAAGGCCCCCAGTACCCTCCATCGGGGCTCAGCTTGATCTCTCCCTTCCGGCGGGCCGATGCTCGCACCACGCCCACAGTCCAGGCAGTCTTACGGCCCACATCGACCTCCCAGTAATGGCGTCCCGAGGAGAGGCACTCGCATGCGAGCACGAAGAGGGCGGGGTTGAAGCGGCGAGTGCCTTCTGACTGGTTGTGCTTTCGTTCCTCGTACATCACCTGGCGACCGTCTTCTGACAGGACCAGGTTCCTCTGGGCTGTGCCCGGGTCCAGGAACACCTCACCTGGAGGGGAGGAGCAGAGAGAGAGAAGCGGGTTGAGAACACTGCTGGTTCTATTGAGAACATTGTAAGTCCTATTTAGAAGAGGGTCGGTTCTATTGTAACCAGTCTGAGTTCCATTTAAAGCAATGTAAAACACTCTAGAGTAAACAACATATCACTTTCTTTCCACTAGTACTGTATAGGTTTGTATCGTTCCAAACTGTTATGATGACCCAGTGCTGCCACCATGTGGTGCAGAGTAGACAGAACAGAAAATCTGAGGATCAACAAAGCCTCTGCTAAGGTTAACTAAAACACAAAGTTGT
The DNA here is from genome assembly GCF_018296145.1 of Oncorhynchus tshawytscha. NCBI lineage: Eukaryota > Metazoa > Chordata > Actinopteri > Salmoniformes > Salmonidae > Oncorhynchus > Oncorhynchus tshawytscha. Next base: position 19,112,474 of record NC_056443.1, read on the forward strand.
TTGAAAGAGGAGTATTTATATCCCAATAATCAAACTTGCAAGACAAATTCCCACCAATCTTTAAAAAGAGAAAAAGGGAACTCTAACTGTACTCACTTGCATAGTTCTGCAGCTTCCTTAGCTCTGTAAAGGAGAGGGAGAGACACAGTCAGAGACAGAGCGAGGGAGAGAGAGAGAACGAGGGAGAGAGCGACAGTCAGTCAGAGGGAGTCAGAGAGTGAAAATCAGTCAGAGTTAGAGAGAGAGAAAGAAAGAGGGAGAAAGAGGGAGAGAGGAGGAATGAGAGAGAGAAAGAATGAGAGAGAGAGAGAGAGACAGTCAGAGAGGGAGTCAGCGAGTCAAAGTCACAGCAGACACGTGTTGGAATTGGAGTCAAACAGACGGTGCTAATCCCACCACCTGTGAGGGTATCAGTCTGACAGCCTGTTGTTGCCATCTCATTACTGACAGATGGCTGAACTTTGGCATCTACTATACTTCACTATGTATCCCATCTGATGACTCACTCTCTATATAGAGATGTCAGTCTAATGACCTAGATACCTAGATATCTCTGATCGAGTCACACCTAGACATTGATCTAAGGTCAGTTTTGTGTTTTTTTCCTGCACTATAGTTGAGGTAAGGATTTGAGGAAGGGAAGCTGATCCTAGATCAGTGCTTATGGCTACAGCTAACTTGTACCTGGAGAGATGGGATTTGGACACATGAAGTGAGGTCACACAACAGGAAGCAAGTGACTATGTTTGTCTCTGGAATTACACCCTTTTAAAACATACTGCTCCACTTTTTAATAGTGCCTTATACTGCAGGAAGTGCACTACTGTACATGGCAAACAAGGTAAGATTTGCTCTATGTAATAATAGCATATTTTGCCCACCTTTTCCATACAGCCTCTTGATTTCTTCCTGGAACTTGTCGACGAGAGCACTGACGGATGATTGGATGGTACCCAGGTACAGGTCAGTGTTCACACTCACTCCTGACCAATCAATGGGCTCCGGGAGGAGCGCTAGGGCGGACAGTCTCTGCAGGAGAGGACAAGGCGGGGTTTAAGCAATGGTGAAAAAAGTACTAAATTGTCATACTTGAGTAAAAGTAAAGATACCTTAATAGAAAATTACTCAAAAGTGGAATTCACCCAGTAAAATACGACTTGAGTAAAAGTCTAAAAGTATTTTGTTTTAAGTATACTTAAGTATCAAAAGTAAATTGAATTGCTAAAATATACTTAAGTATAAAAAGTCAAAGTAAAATAATATATAATTTCAAGTTCCTTATATTAAATTAAGCAAACCAGATGGCACAATTTTTTATATTTGTTATTGACGGATAGCCATTGGCACACTCCAACACTCAGACATCATTTACAAACAAAGCATTTGTGTTTAGTGAGTCCGCCAGATCAGAGGCAGTAGGGGTGACCAGGGACGTTCTCTTGATAAGTGTGTGAATTGGACCATTTTCCTGTCAAAATGTACTTTTGGGTGTCAGGGAAAATGTATGGAGTAAAATGTACATTATTTTCTTGAGGAATGTAGTGAAGTAAAAGTTGCCAAAAATATAAATAGTAAAGTAAAGTACAGATACCCTAAAAAAAACAACTTAAGTAGTACTTTAAAGTATTTTTTACTTAAGTACGTTACACCACTGGGTTTAAAAGAGCGTGTGGGTCTCTCTCTCTGCGTTTCTGTGTGTATGTATCCTCGTTGTGTCGTAGCCAACCTGGAGGAAGATGACTTTGTCCTGGTTCTGTGCCAGGGCTTCCAACTCTTCGTTCCTCTTCCTGAGATGACTCAGGTCGCTCTCCAGTCCTCGGGCCAGCTCCTGGGCATGCCTCTCAGCCTCGCGCTGCCTCGTAGTGATCAGCTCCACCAGCTCAGCCTGGCTCTGCTCCACTAGACACTGAAGCTCCGCGTACACCTGCCAGCTCTCCTCCAACTCCTTCTGAGCACTGCTCTAAAGACATAGTAGAGGTTATAGCTAGACATACTGAGAGGTTATAGTGGCATATTGTTGCAAATTGTCGTGCAATTAAACAGAACGCCTTTACTTCAGATCAACATGTTAACAACTCGTCCAAAACTCACTCATCCAATCCTCACACCTCAGTTTATGCACAATGTGCCTGATACACTCTTAACCGAGATGAGGTGGCATACAGGGACACATCTCTAGCTCCTTCTGAGAACTGCTCTGAAGATGCATAGAGATGGTAGAAGAGGTTATAGGGACAGAGACATACTGCAGAGACATACAGCAACACCTGCCAGCTCTCCTCCAGTTCCTTCGGAGCCCTGCTTAATAGTCAGAGATGGACTAGGTTATAAAGACGTACTGAACATAGAGTAGCATACTGCAGCATCAATGCAGCTACAGCTGGCAGCTCCCTCTCAACTCCCTCTGGGCACTGCTCTTAAAATGGGGAGATACGGGAGAGAGGTTTTAGAGTTAAAACACACAGCAGCCTGAGGTCGGTGTTTGAGTGATGTAAAATAGCTCTAAAGCTGTTAAAGCTCTGTTTGGCACACATGCTGCACAACTGGCCTAACCGGTTCGACTGTCCTATAGGCAAATATCCACCTGCTTGAGTTGGGGGAACCAGTACGTGTTTTGTTATGTTTCCTTTCCAAGTCACACGTCAATGTGATAGCATATGGAAAGAGTGTAATATTACCTAGTTGTAGACATTTGAGGACAAGAGATTGAAAGATTATGAGAGCACATGAAATCAAAACCTATGGGAAAAAAACAAAAAGACAAAGCAGATCGTCTCTCCCTCTCTCCCTTTCTCTAAGTCGGAAAGTCACCCACCAAGATATCCACGCCCTCTGTAACCTCATCCCCATTGTATTTCAAAATACGGGTCAAGCGGACCACAGTCGCACTGCACTCTATTTACAGTCAATATCTGACCAGGAGACTTGTCATCCAGTGTAGCTGTGAACCTAGGCTGGCTTGGTAAATAACCAACACTGCTTATGAATTTGAGAGCGGTTACATTCCTACAGCCTTGTCTCTCAGGCTGTTGACCTATAAACAAGTGGCGGGGTGACCGTTTTGTTGTGTTTCGAATCCCGGATTTCTTCACACAGTAATTCTATCTGCTGACCTCTTTAATCTGCGGAGGGAGTTTCCAGGAGGTCGCAGGTAAGGACTATAGGGTAGAAACAGGGTGAGGGGGACACAGGTAAATGTTTGCACTTGCCACACCGGTTAGCCTGCCTAGGCTTATAGGGTTGGACCAGAGCCATTACAAAACAACCAAATAATGATTTCTGTGGTAGCCTAGAGTATGGACACTGTGTTATATGGGGACACTGTTTTATAAGGGGACACTGTATTGTATGGGACACTATGGGGGGATGCGACTATGTGGATTGATTTGAGTTTATTCATCCATATGTCCGATCAAGACCAATATTTATTTTACAGAAATAATAGAACCTAAAAAACAAAAAGCCAGGGTCAAGAGGTAGTTTGACAATCAGCCATAGCTTACTGTAAAACGGATAGGCAACTGCAGGAATTCTGCATTTAAAAAAAAGGCGTGATCGTTTCTCAATGTCATCAAGGTATGAAATTATTGCATTTTCTAATTCAATCTCTTTTTTGTGCTTAGTTGTGGTAAAATTGCAGCGTGCAAATTATTGTAATTATGTTCCCGCCACCGACCATCCGTTCTGACAAAAAACGACCTGCGGCTGAATCTATAGGCCTGCCCCTGCTGTACTATTGACTATTGTTGTTTTTCTGTTTTGCCCAAATGAACACAACCCAGCTCACTCTCACTCAACCAAACAGCACAAAAGACAAAGTTGACGCATTTCGATGACATCAACATTTATAAAATGGACTCACTTTGATGACCCGTATTGACTGTTTGATCTCCTCCAGCTTCTTGGTCCGCTCCTTGATCATGTATTTCAGCTCCGACCTCCTCTTGCCCAAATAATTCTGTGTGAGGGCAGGGTTCATTTTCATAAAGCATCTCATGGTAGCTAATCTGGGGTCAGTTTTGTCTATTAAATCATAAGATTGCATCGCACCCTAGATCAGCACGCAGATCCAAGAGATACTGTTTAATACTCTACATTATACACATAAGGCAGGTTAACTGGACTTCATTTATCAATTTTTACCAAACAATTCTTCACATGTAAAGACACAAGCTGATATGGAGTAGTCTATGGGCTATAAACAGCTGTATAGTTAAGCAATAAGGCACGAGGGGGGTTGGTATATGGCCAATATACCATGGCCAAGGGCTGTTTGCATGCACGACGCAACGCGGATTGCCTGGTATATTGGCATATTGTATATTGGCCGTGGTATATTGGCCATGTAGCACAAACCCTGAGGTGCCTTATTGCTATTATAAACTGGTTACCAACGTAATTAGAGCAGTAAAAATGTATGTTTGTTACGGGGAGTGGAACAGGGGAACCCAAGAGCAGACTCAGACGAGGAGACTGGGATGAAGTAACCAAGGTATTTATTGAAACACAGGGGGAAAATGTAGTGCAGGCCAGGGGAAGCTCGGGTGGGTTGCAGGAAACCAGGTGTGGAGGCTGAGGCTGGAGCGAGAGGGGTTGGGACAGGGTAAGCAGGTCCGGAGGGGAATCCAAGGGATTAGTAGAGTGGGGAATCCAGGACAGAGTAGCAGGATGACGAGACGTGGAACTGGAGACAGGGACTAGAGTCAGAGCAGGCGGAATGAGCAGAGATTACGATCTGGCAGTGTGGAAGTGGCAGGGCTGAGTACTTGTAGAGGTCTTGATTAAGGAACAGGTTGCAGCTGGTGGGGATCTGCTCTCCAGCACACCTGTCTTCAGCCACACAATCACACACACAGAGAGGGAGAGAGTACTGGGGGAGTGGTGGCAGTTCAAGGAGACACAGGATACCACCTGGCGCCCGACCAGGCTTATCTGGGTGTGAGGTATAGAAATCCCATAAGATGGAGGGGTCCAGAATGTGACGGCTGGGCACCCAGCAGCACTCCTCAGGCCTGTATCCCTCCCAGTCCACCAGGTACTGCCAGCCTCGACCCCGAAGGTGCACATCCAAAAGTTGCCAGACGGTATAGGCAGGATGGTCATCGATGAGCCGAGGGGGTGGCGGAGCTGCTACAGGAGGAGACAGGGGACTGGAGCAGACAGGTTTATCAGGGAAACATGGAAGTTAGGATGGATCCTGAGAGAGGCTTGGAGTATCAAGTGTTAATGACACGGCCAATTTCAAAGGGACCAATGAATCGGTGCCACCTTCAACGGCAGGTCCTTCGAAGAGTGCCATACTTGGCTTGGGACTGGGTCCTGTTGGAGGCATGAAGAAGGGCAGCCCGGGCCTTCCTCCACGTACAGTGACAATGGCACAGATGGTCCTGGACAGAGGGAACCGCAACCTCAACCTTTTGGTCGGGGAACGAGGAGGGTTGGTAACCCAGAGCACTCTCGAAGGGTGACATAGCTGACGAGGCGTTGCTGAGGGTTTTGTGGGTATATTCAACCAATACCAAGCAATAGTCACGCAGCGTATGGCAGTCTCCATCTCTTGGTTGGCCCGTTCGGTCTGGCCGTTGATCTGGGGGTGATAGCCAGAAGTAAGACTGACATTGATACCAAGAGCTGAACAGAAGCATCTACGTACCTGGGAGGTAAACTGGTGGACTCTGTCAGAAACGAAGTCAGTGGGGATGCCATGCAGATGAAACACATGGGATACTAACAGGTCCGCAGTCTCCCTGGAGGACGGGCGCTTGGAGAGGGGAATGATGTGAGCCATTTTGGAAAACCTGTCAATAATGGTGAGGATAACGGAGTTACTGTTAGATGGGGGAAGGCCAGTGACGAAGTCCAGAGCTATGTGTGACCAGGGATGACTGGGTATTGGAAGAGGGTGGAGCAGACCAGAAGTGGGTTTGGTGGAGGTTTTGCTCAGGCCACAAACCGAACAGGCTGAGACAAACTCCAGGACATCTCTCTACATGGTGGGCCACCAAAAGCGCTGACGCAGGAAGGCGAGGGTCCGGGTCATACCAGGGTGACAGGTGAGGTGGGTAGAATAACCCCATTGAAGAACATCAGAGCCAACACAATCAGGAACAAACAGAGCATTACTAGGACTGTTACCCGGGTCAGGCTGGTTGAAAAAAAGTGGAGACAAAGTGACCAACCTGGCCACAGTATAGGCAGCTCTTAGCGCCGATTCGCCACTGACTCTTCTGGAGAGAGATTGGCCGGACGAGCTGCATGGGGTCCAGATCTGGGAGTGCCTTGGAAAGGGATGCAGTCAGAGAAGGAGGACAAGGCACTGAAGCAGATGTTATGGGGCATGCAACCCTACCTACCCTCTCCCTCCGACGCTCACGGAGACGGTTGTCGATGCGGATAGCGAGAGAGATGAGTTCATCAAGTCCATCAGGCTCATCCCTGGACACCAACTCATCCTTGAGGGTCTCAGTGAGCGCGTTCCGGAATGCTCCCTGAAGGGCCTCTTCATTCCAGCCACTCTTAGTGACGAGGGTGCGAAACTCACATGCCATCTCAGCAAAACTATGGGAGCCTTGACGGAGGGACAGGAGTCAATTAGCGGCATCCTTACCGCAGACCAGGTGGTCGAAGACTGTCTTCATCTCCTACGTGAATCTGGAGTACTGAGAGTACTGTCTCTCCCACACCGCCGTGGCCCAGGAAAGGGCTGCTCCATGGAGGCAGCCAATCAGGAAGGAAATCTTGGCCTGTTCGCTAGCATAAGAGTAGGGCTGTTCCTCAAATACTAGTGAACATTGTACCAAAAAGGCTCTGCAAGCTCCGAGATTGCCATAGTAACGCTCGGGAGTTGGAACAAACGGCTCCCGTAGTGGAGAAGAATGGCTTGGGACTGGTTGTGAGCTCTGGGCGAAGGTTCCGTGAAAACTCCTTAATGTGCTCCAGAAGGGTTTTTAGGGCTTGGTCATGTTGCTCGAGCAGGGCACCTTGGTCGGCGAGGGTTTGGTAGAGAGTATTTGAGTCTGCTGGGTTCATCTCTTTGGCCAGATCGTACTGTTACAAGGAGTGGAACAAGGGAACCCAAGAGCAGACTCAGATGAGGAGACTGGGATGAAGTAACAAAGGTATTTATTGAAACACAGGGGAAGACGGAGTGCAGGCTAGGGGAAGCTCGGGTGGGTTGCAGGAAACCAGGTGTGGAGGCTGAGGCTGGAGCGAGAGGGGTTGGGACAGGGTAAGCAGGTCCGGAGGGGAATCCAAGGGAGTAGTAGAGTGGGGAATCCAGGACAGAGTAGCAGGATGACGAGACGTGGAACTGAAGACAGGGACCAGAGTCAGAGCGGGAGGAATGAGCAGAGATTACGATCTGGCAGTGTGGAAGTGGCAGGGCTGAGTATTTGTAGAGGTCTTGATTAAGGAACTGGTTACAGCTGGTGGGGATCTGCTCTGACTCCAGCACACCTGTCTCCTCCCACACAATCACACAGACACACACAAGGAGATGGGGAGAGGGAGAGAGTACTGGGGGAGTGGTGGCAGTTCAAGGAAACACAGGATAAGCAGTAGAGGGCGTTGCACGAACAGATGTGACAATGTTTTGTCATACCCGGGGTATAAAGTCTGATATACAACGGCTGTCAGCCAATCAGCATTCAGGGATAGAACCACCCAGTTTTTATTGTAACTTTTACCTTGGGCAATTACTCTATCAATGCAATTTTGACCCACGATGGACTCCAGAGCGCCACAAGACTGCGAGAGAAACAATCTCATCAGCTAAAATGTAAACCTGCTGAGCTAATGCCTGCCTTTCTATCTGCCTACTGTCCCCATCCACCCTACCACCCTGTTCTCCCCTGGACTCACCATCTTTTTCTTCCACTCGCGGTCAACCGAGACGACCTCGTGAGTCTTGTGGGTGGCCTCGGCACAGGAGATACAGACACAGCCGTGGTCGTTGCGGCAGTAGACTTCCAGCAGGCGCTCATGCTTCTTACAGAGCTTCTCCTCCAGATGATGCACAGGCTCCACAAGGCAGTGAAACGTCAGAGACTTCACCTTCCTGTATTAACATTCATTTTAGGTTAGGTGTGTCGGCGGTAACAAAGGAATGGTGTGCTTTTCTGGGCATAGTCATGTAGTCCGCGGGGTTAGAAACAAGGAAGGTTGACTCCCATAAATTACTGCTGCAACAAGATTTTTTTTAAATCACCTTTCACCTTTTTTGGAATTCCAAGGACACAACAGGGGATGTTTATCTAAATCTCACAGTTAGATGTACAATGACGTAAAATGTGAAAGAAATAAAGAGAAGAAGATAAAAGCAAATCAATTATTTGTGTTATTTCTCACTTATGATGTCGGAGATGTGCCTCACAGAATGACCCTGGACAGTTGAGACACGACTTCAGTGCCCTCATCTTCCTCCCGATGCACGCATCACACGGCACCTCGCCTGCCCGCGCAAACTCTCCACCCTCCGCCGCAGCTGCTGGTGACTCTCCATGAATCCTGTGACCCGCCACCGGACTCCCAGCCACCGCACCCCCCTTCGTGTTTGGTGAAACAGCCCCTACTTCGAGGCCCTGGAAGTGGGCAGCGATCTCAGCGAGGACCCGGTTGATGCTGAGCTCCGGCCTCCGGCTGTAGCTCTTCTTACACATGGGGCACAGGAACTTCTTGCTGTGGTCCCAGTAGCCCTTAGGAGGAGCAGCAGGAGAAGAAGGTTATTGATTCATTTTCCTTATAGTCCATGAAAACACACACACCCACGAGGGGTTGGAATAACAGCGTCAGTTTCAGCCACCCCTCATAGCCGCGTTCCTCTCTATTGCTCTAGTTTTTCCTAGCCACTGAACTTTTGCTTCTGCTTTGCCTACTCTTTGGGCTCTAGGCCAGGTAACTGCAAAGTACCTTGTGATAGCTGCTGATGTAACAAGGGCTTTATAAAGTAAATGTGATACCTGCAGACAGGCCTTGCAGAAGCTGTGTCCGCAGGGGGTAGAGACGGGCTCCACGAAGACCTCCAGGCAGATAGAACACTGGAACGACTCCTCCGACAGGGTTCCCCCCCTCCCTGGGGAACTCACACCTTGACGGGGGAGAGAGAGAGAGCGAGAGATAGAGAGAGTGGGTGTGAGACAGAGACCGCGTGTGTGGGTGAGTGAGTGTGTAAGAGAGGCAGAGAGAGAAAAAGAGAGGAAAGAGAGAGGAGAGAGGAGAGAGAGAGTGTTCATGGCTGGTTAACAAAAATGACAGGAAATTCAAAAGAGCTCAACAGCCCTAACTTCATCCATGCACTACCTGCAATTAAACACAAATACAAACACCAACACAAGGCTCGCTCACTCCTATCAGGAAACGGGTTGTGAAAAAGATTGATCTGTATGCTTCAGCTGTAAACCGTCCCTGGAATGTAGAAAGGCAGGTCTGTACCTCTACCATGCACCTGCTCTAGGTTTAAAGAAGAACTAATCATCCTGGATGGTACCACACAGTTTGGTTGTGTCTCAAATTGCACCATATTGGCAATTTAGAGCACTTCTTTTCAAAGGTAGTGCCTATATAAACTGAAATGACACCAGCCATGTAATAAATGCCTTTTCAACTTCCAATAACGATACTCTTTTAGTAAAACTTCAGCTCCTCAAATACAGGAAGTTTGATATTTTAAAGTGAGAGCATATGGCAGAATCACCCATGTCAATTTCTACACAAGTATCCTCAAATTCATGCACAAAAAATACCAAAAAAAGACACTAATAATTCACATTGACTTTCAAACACAATGTGGGACCTTGATCATTTCTCCTCCCACACCATTGAGTCAGATTTTTGTACGTTGTGTTCCATACTACATCAATATTTCTTTAAACAGACTGATGAAAACTATTCAACCACATACTGTGAAAAAACTCCAATGTCCAAAAAAGTTTACAATCATTACTGGTAACCAATTCGAGGTTAACCTATGAGATTGCGATTATATAACAGGCCTATGAAAGGGATCAAAGGTCATTATATATATAAAAGGTATATAACTTACTCTGCATGCTGATGAAGTTTTCCTGATTTTCTTGTGTGAGTCCACACAGTGCCGTGTCTCTGTACAGTCCTCTGGGTGTTGGAGCCCCACACCACTGTATAGTATTATACAGGCCGTCTGTCTCTGTAAATCCACAACAGGTTTTGGCCCTGTGAAAACTAACTAACTACAGTGCCCCACCCGCTCTCTCTCTTAACATCACATGCACTGTAGTATCTCTCTTTCCCCCTCTTCCTTTGCTCTGAGTAATATGCACTCTGTGGGTGTGTCCAAACTTCACCTGGGCCTGTATTTACAAAGCAGAAGTGCTGATCTAGGATCAGGCGCCTTTGTCATATTCATTATGGTTAAAATGCAAAGCTGATCCTAGATCAGCAATCCTAATCAGATGCTTTATGACTACAGTACCTAGTAGAAAATGTGTGCCTCCCTCATCTCCACCTTTTCTCACACCCTCCTCCCCCCAATAGCCAGAAATCTCAATTTTTTTATTTTACATTTTTTTAATTTACCCTTTATTTAACCAGGTAGGCAAGTTGAGAACAAGTTCTCATTTACAATTGCGACCTGGCCAAGATAAAGCAAAGCAGTTCGACACATACAACAACACAGAGATATTTGTAGTTCGTTCCAGTCATTGGCAGCAGAGAACTGGAAGGAGAGGCGGCCAAAGGAAGAATTGGTTTTGGGGGTGACTAGAGAGATATACCTGCTGGAGCACGTGCTACAGGTGGGTGCTGCTATGGTGACCAGCGAGCTGAGATAAGGGGGGACTTTACCTAGCAGGGTCTTGTAGATGACCTGGAGCCAGTGGGTTTGGCGACGAGTATGAAGCGAGGGCCAGCCAACGAGAGCGTACAGTTCGCAGTGGTGGGTAGTACATGGGGCTTTGGTAACAAAATGGATGGCACTGTGATAGACAGCATCCAATTTATTGAGTAGGGTATTGGAGGCTATTTTGTAAATGACATCGCCGAAGTCGAGGATCGGTAGGATGGTCAGTTTTACAAGGGTATGTTTGGCAGCATGAGTGAAGGACGCTTTGTTGCGAAATAGGAAGCCAATTCTAGATTTAACTTTGGATTGGAGATGTTTGATGTGAGTCTGGAAGGAGAGTTTACAGTCTAACCAGACACCTAGGTATTTGTAGTTGTCCACATATTCTAAGTCAGAACTGTCCAGAGTAGTGATGTTGGACGGGCGGGCAGGTGCAGGCAGAGATAGGTTGAAGAGCATGCATTTAGTTTTACTTGTATTTAAGAGCAGTTGGAGGCCACGGAAGTAGAGTTGAATGGCATTGAAGCTCGTCTGTTAACACAGTGTCCAAAGAAGGACCAGAAGTATACAGAATGGTGTCGTCTGCGTAGAGGTGGATCAGAGACTCACCAGCAGCAAGAGCGACCTCATTGATGTATTCAGAGAAGAGAGTCGGCCCAAGAATTGAAACCTGTGGCACCCCCATAGAGACTGCCAGAGGCCCGGACAACAGGCCCTCCGATTTGACACACTGAACTCTATCAGAGAAGTAGTTGGTGAGCCAGGCGAGGCAATAATTTGAGAAACCAAGGCTATCGAGTCTTCAGATGAGGATGTGGTGATTGACAGAGTCGAAAGCCTTGACCAGGTCAATGAATATGGCTGCACAGTATTGTTTCTTATCGATGGCGGTTAAGATATCGTTTAGGACCTTGAGCGTGGCTGAGGTGCACCCATGACCAGCTCTGAAACCAGATTGCATAGCGGAGAAGGTGCGGTGCGATTCAAAATAATCTGTTTGTTGACTTGGCTTTCAAAGACCTTAGAAAGGCAGGGTAGGATAGTTATAGGTCTGTAGCAGTTTGGGTGAAGAGTGGCACCCACTTGGAAGAGGGGGATGACCGCAGCTGCTTTCCAATCTTTGGGATACTCAGACGACACGAAAGAGAGGTTGAACAGGCTAGTAATAGGTGTTGCAACAATTTCGACAGATCATTTTAGAAAGAAAGGGTCCAGATTGTCTAGCCCGGCTGATTTGTAGGGGTCCAGATTTTGCAGCTCTTTCAGAACATCAGCTGACTGGATTTGGGAGAATGAGAAATGGGGAAGGCTTGGGCGAGTTGCTGTGGGGAGTGCAGTGCTGTTGACCCGGGTAGTGGCAGCCAGGTGGAAAGCATGGCCAGCCGTAGAAAAATGCTTATTGAAATTCTCAATTATAGTGGATTTATCAGTGGTGACAGTGTTTCCTATCCTCAGTGCAGTGGGCAGCTGGGAGGAGGTGTTCTTATTCTCCATGGACTTTACAGTGTCCCAGAACGTTTTTGAGTTTGTGTTGCAGGACACAAATTTCTGCTTGAAAAAGCTAGCCTTGGCTTTTCTAACTGCCTGTGTATATTGGTTTCTAGCTTCCATGAAAAGTTACATATCACGGGGGCTGTTCGATGCTAATGCAGAACGCCATAGATTGTTTTTGTGTTGGTTAAGGGCAGTCAGGTCTGGAGAGAACCAAGGGCTATATCTGTTCCTGGTTCTAAATTTCTTGAATGGGGCATGCTTAATTAAGATGGTGAGGAAGGCATTTTTTTTTAACTAGGCATCCTCTACTGACGGGATGAGGTCAATATCCTTCCAGGATAGCCGGGCCAGGTCGATTAGAAAGGCCTGCTCGCTAAAGTGTTTCAGGGAGCGTTTGACAGTGATGAGTGGAGGTCGTTTGACCCATTACGGATGCAGGCAATGAGGCAGTGATCGCTGAGATCTTGGTTGAAAACAGCAGAGGTGTATTTAGAGGGCAAGTTGGTTAGGATGATATCTATGAGGGTGCTCGTTTTTACGGCTTTGGGGTGGTACCTGGTAGGTTAATTGATAATTTGTGTAAGATTGAGGGCATCAAGCTTAGATTGTAGGATGGCTGGGGTGTTAAGCATGTTCCAGGTTAGGTCACCTAGCAGCACGAGCTCTGAAGATAGATGGGGGGCAATCAGTTCACATATGGTGTCCAGAGCACAGCTGGGGGCAGAGGGTGGTGGGCGTGTAGACATCTACAAATCACTTTCCCTCATAAATATCTACTCAATATTATTTGTAGATCAGTCTGTCACAATTTACCCAAGATACATCATGGTTTTGATGATTTCGAACACAGCCAAGCACTTCAGAAGCAAGTCTGATTAATGTCTGCAAAATCGTGTAAATGTTCCTTACAAGCTAGAATATTTAATAAAATTACATTTAAACTTACTCTACCAGTTGTCTGTGTGGTTTCTCCTTCAACTGCTAGAAATTTGATACAAAATATCCACAGGAAAGTATTGCTTACCCAACTTTTTAGAGCCTGTGGTTCAATAAGTATATGGTTCAATTTGGCACTGAGGTAAAATTAGTTTTATATTGGATATTTGGTTTTCTCTTGTAAATAGCTATTGAACCAAGCATGCCATGGCAATGAAAATGGTACATTCTGAATCAGGGGAGGATGGAGAACAATCCACCCATTTTTCAAACAAGGGACCTCTGGCTTTCTCATTCAATGTTTTTTTTAAGAAGGAGGCCAAGAGAGATGATAGAGGCCGCGAGGAGTATGCAAATAAGATTCTCCCTTTTAATCTGTTCAGGATGCTCATTTAGAGAGAGCTGAGGCTGGTGTGACATTTTGACACTGTGTTTTCAAACGTAGGGGCCACAATTTCTGCTCAAGTATCTTTTTTTTTAACACACTCAAGAATGGTGTATAGGTACTTTGTAGAAAAGACAAGTATGCAATTCGTATATAGAGTAAACATACAAGAGCAGACAGATACAAGAAGACCCAGAGTTTGAGGTAAAAAAATAAAGAAATAACACTAAATAAGATAGCGTGCCTTCGGAAAGTATTCAGACGCCATTACTTTTTCCACATTTTGTTACGTTACAGCCCTATTCTAAAATGGATTAAATAACAAAACAAATGCTCATCAATCTACACACAATACCCCATAATGACGAAGTGAAAACAGGGTTTTAGAATGTTGGTAAATGTATTAAAAATTAAAAACAGAAATACCTTATTTACATAAGCATTCAGACCCTTCGCTAAATGATTTGAAATTGAGCTCAGGTGCATCTTGTTTTCATTGATCCTCCTTGAGATGTTTCGAAAACATGAATGAAGACCACCTGTGGTAAATTCAATTGATTGAACATGATTTAGAAAGGCACACACCTGTCTATATAAGGTCCCGCAGTTGACAGTGCATGTCAGAGCAAAAAACCAAGCCATGACATAAACAAATTGTCTGTAGAGCTCCAAGACAGGATTGTGTCGAGGCCCAGATCTGAGGAAGAGTACCAACACATTTCTGCAGCATTGAAGGTCCCCAAGAACACAGTGGCCTCCGTCATTCTTAAATGGAAGGAGTTTGGAACCACCAAGTCTCTTCCTAGAGCTGGCCACCCAGCCAAACTGAGCAATAGGGAAAAAAGGGCTTTGGTCAGGGAGGTGACCAAGAACCCGATGATCGCTCTGACAGAGCTCTAGAGTTCCTCGGTGATATTGGGAGAACCTTCCAGAAGGACAACCATCTTTGCAACACTCCACCAATCAATCCTTTATTGTAAAATGGCCAGACAGAAGACACTCCTCAGTTAAAGGCACATGATAGCCCACTTGGAGTTTGCCAAAAAGCACCTAAAGACAATCAGACCATGAGAAAGATGGCCTGAATGCCAAGCATCACGTCTGAAGGAAACTTGGCACCATCCCTACGGTGAAGCATGGTGGTGGAAGCATCATGCTGTTGGAATGTTTTTCAGCGGCAGGGACTGCGAGACTAGTCAGGAATGGGGCAAAGATGAACGGAGCAAAGTACAGAGAGATCCTTGATGAAAACCTGCTCCAGAATGCTCAGAAAGTTCACCTTCCAACAGGACAACGACCCTAAGCACACAGCGAGAGGATTGTTAGTGAAGAATGGGAGAAACTCCCCAAATACAGGTGTGCCAAGCTTGTAGCGTCATACCCAAGAAAACTCAAGGCTGTAATCGCTGCCAAAGGTGCTTAAACAAAGTACTGAGTAAAGGGTCTGAATACTTACAGTTGAAGTCGGACGTTTACATAAACCTTAGCCAAATACATTTAAACATTCAATTCCTGATATTTAATCCTAGCAAAAAGTCCCTGTCTTAGGTCAGTTAGGATCACCCTTTGTGTTAAGTTAATGTGAAATGTCAGAATAATAGTAGAGAGAATGATTTATTTCAGCTTTTATTTCTTTCATCATATTCCCAATGGGTCAGAAGTTTACATACTCTCAATTAGTATTTGGTAGCATTGCCTTTAAATTGTTTAATTTGGGTCAAACGTTTCGGGTAGCCTTCCACAAGCTTCCCACAATAAATTGGGTGAATTTTGGCCCATTCCTCCTGACAGAGCTGGTGTAACTGAGTCAGGTTTGTAGGCCTCCTTGTTCGCAAACGCTTTTTCAGTTCTGCCCACAATTTTCAATAGGATTGAAGTCAGCGCTTTGTGATGGCCACTCCAATACATTTGACTTTGTTGTCCTTAAGCCATTTTGCCACAACTTTGGAAGTATGCTTGGGGTCATTGTCCATATAGAAGACCCATTTGTGAGCAAGCTTTAACTTCCTGACTGATGTCTTGATATGTTGCTTCAATATATCTAAATAATTTTCCTACCTTATGATGCCATCTATTTTGTGAAGTGCACCAGTCTCTCCTGCAGCAAAGCACCCACACAACATGATGCTGCCACCCCACAACATGATGCTGCCACCCCTGTGCTTGGGATGGTGTTCTTCGGCTTGCAAGCCTCCCCCTTTTTTCTCCAAACATAACGATAATGATTATGGCCAAACAGTTCTATTTTTGTTTCATCATACGAGAGGACATTTCTCCAAAAAGTACGATCTTTGTCCCCATGTGCAGTTTCAAACCGTAGTCTGGCATTTTTATGGTGGTTTTGGAGCAGTGGCTTCTTCCTTGCTGAGCAGCCTTTCAGGTTATGTCAATTAAGGACTCGTTTTAAATATATATATATAAAAAATTTAAAAAGTAAGAATTGGGGAAATAAATAAATAGCATTGATGGGGGAATATAAGGACATCCACCCGAAAGTGTCAATGATCAAACCTGGCAAGACAATCAAACAGGCTTGGCTCTCAACATGGTAATCCAGCGACAGGTCAGTCGTCCAGCCAGAATGAAAGTGATATGAAAGCTCTGATCGCCCCCCAGTGGCCGGACCAGCATCCTACATGTCCGGGAACAACAATAAAATGTCAATCGGCAGCCCTTACTGAAACAGTTTAATACAATTTCCCATGCTATGACACATTATGGATTAGAGTCCACGAGCAGTTCCTAACACACAATGAAAAGGTGCTCTAACCTGTACAGGGGACTGGTGTGTATTCCCGGGTTAACTTCTCTGGGTCCAAAACCGAGGAGAGACAAATCTTCTCAGGAGTCTAATTCTGAGTCTGGCAGGGAAGAGAAAGGTTGGGGCGAAAATGGAGTTTGTAGAGTTTGGTCATGACATCCCCGTAGCCGGCGTGCTGCTTTGCCACATCAGGCGTATAATCATCATAGACACGGAAGGGATGTCCTTTATGTAACAGATTACCCCTCTGAGCCTCACGCAGTATAAGATCCTTGGTCTTGAAACTGTGACAACAGATGATTACTGGGCAAGGACGTTGGCCCGGTCCAGGCACGGGGACAAGTGCGCGGTGTGCACGGTCCAGCTGCGGATCCGAAGCAAAAACATCCAATCCCATTGTATCCCTCAGTAGCTCGGCGAAGAAGTTGTGGGGCGAGAGCCGGCCTCTACCCCAGACCAACCATGCGAAGGTTATGGCGTCTGGACCAGGCCCGCTAAGTAAACCATCTTTCACGGAAAGCCTCTGCATACTTTCCTGCAAAGGCCATGCATAGCTTCTCTAATCCATCGATCCTACCAGTGTTGAATTCAGAAGCCTTCGCTAGGTCCACAATACTCTGGCCCTGTGAAGCAACCGTTCGATTGGTGCTCTTGATTTTGGTGTCCAGTTCAGCAATAGCAGCCTTGAAATCCTCAGCTATAGCAATTCTAGCAATTCCTTCTAGAAATTGTTGCATGTTGCGTTGATATTTTTGTTCAGTGTACAATATACCAACACAATAATCTCCCGTGTAACACCAGTCCACATTGAGAATAGAATCACAAGGTTAATATTGAGGAATACTGAGAAATTCAGTTAATCACTGTACCGTAATTGCTGGACTATTAAGCGCACCTGAATATAAACCGCACCCACTGAATTATTAAAAAATATGTATTTTGTACATAAATAAGCCGCACATGTCTATAAGCCGCAGGTGCCTACCGGTACATTGAAACAAATGAATTTTACACAGCCTTTAAACGAAACACGGCTTGTAACAAAAATAAATAGGCTTTAACGAAACACGGCTTGTAACAAAAATTAAACAGTAGCCTACCAAGAAAGTCATTGGTCACTATCTTCCTCCTCCTGTACACTGAAACCACTGAAGTCATCTCCTTCGGTGTTGGATCGTTTTCATTGTCGCTCTCGTCACTTTCATCCGGAGGCAAATACCCCGCTGAGCTCATGCTGCCCCTTCAACACGCAGCAGTCCAGTCTTTCGAAACCCATTGATAGTGGATTTTTTGACAATGCTCCACGCTGTCAGGACCCACTGGCAGACTTGACCATAAGATGCTCTTCGCCTGCGGCCCGTTTTAGTGAAGGATTTGTCCCCACTTGTCATCCAAGCCTCCCACTGAACAAGGAGCGCCACCTTAAATGCACGATTTACACTGATGTCGAGTGGCTGCAAATACTTTAGGCCATCTGATTTTCTTCCCTCTGAAAGCATTTGTTGTCTTTCTGCACTGAGTCAGTTCTTCACGCTGCTGTTTCCAACGTCTTATCATCGACTCATTAAGGCCAAGCTCCCGTGCAGCAGCTCTATTTCCTTTTCCAACAGCCAGATTTATCGCCTTCAACTTGAAAGCTGCATCATATGCATTTCTCCGTGTCTTTGCCATGATGAGGGTGACAAAATTACTACCGTAATCAGAATGATGGGAAGTTTGACCGCGCTCGATTTACGTCACATTATGTGACGGTGCTCAGTTTTTTGGCGGCATGAATCTTGTGAAAGCGGGAAAAATCCATAAATTAGCTGCGTCATTGTATAAACCGCGAGGTTCAAAGTGTGGGAATAAAGTAGCGGGTTATAGTTCGGAAATTACGGTACATGGCTTTCTTACACAGTAATAACATTATGCGATTTTTTTTCACCTAACTCTGTATTAAGGTTGAAAAGTTTTGGTATCTTTCCAAAAATCCCAGGTTTTCCAGAAATCCTAGAACTAAACGAAACATTTTTTAATCATTCTGTTATATGAACTGGAGATATGACCAGAGGGAGGAGCTCTTTCTTATCATCATGACTTTGACAAGGGGCAAAGAAAGTAAGCACATTCTCCCAGAATGTACAACCGACGAGCAAGTACATATGAGACTTGGTCTTGACGTTGTAAAACGAGACCTGACCGCAGTCGTAATTCACAAACACCCCCACTTTTGTAGGCAAGCCACCAGTAAGGGTGAGAGAAAAGGCAATGTTGGTACAGGCATGGATCTCTTTGCCTTTGATGAGACACGGAGACCACAGGACTTGGTTGGGGTTTGCCACAATGAACTTTTTCCTACTCACCGATTGCCGTGCAACTCCTAAGCACCAGTTGGATTTACCTTGCACCCCCACCTGAAACATATAATGTGCCTGTTATTGAACTGGTTTCCAAGAACTTTCCCAAAACTCCCCGGATTTCCAGAAATCCTGATACCAGGAATCTTTCAACTGTTTTTGCGGCACTAGATGACATGTTATGTCTTCTGTGATGATGTGTTACAGAATATGGGACATTTTGCTGTCTGCCTTTTTTAACTTTTCTATTGTGTGTGACGTGGAGCTTGTGATGCAAAACCAAATAATAAAGTAACATGTCGTCTGTTCTCATCTCACCTCCCAATAGAGTTTTCCAGAGCTGAACTAGTCTTAATCCAAGACACAAACATCTTTGATGAATCTTTCTGGGTTTTGTTAACCTTCTGTGTCCTTGGTGATTTCAAGACTTCTTTCCCATCTAGAGAGACGATGAGCCAAGGACCTGCATATGGAGTGATATTAATGCCAACAGAAATTAATTTGTATTCAGATATTGAATTACTCTGAATGCATACATTGGATTAGTATGTAATACTAACGCTCTTCAGGACGCTCTTCAGGATGTGGCAGGGCTTGAAAACTCTTATGGACTACAAAGGGAAACCCAGACGCGAGCTGCCCAGTGACGCAAGCCTACCAGACAAGCTAAATGCCATTTATGCTTGCTTCGAGCCAAGCAACATTGAAACATGCACGAGAGCACCAGCTGTTCTGGATAACTCTGTGATAATGCTCTCGGTAGCCAAACCTTTAAACCGGTCAACATACACAAAGCCGCTGGGCCAGACAGATTACCAGGACGTGTACTCAAAGCATTCGCGGACCAACTGTTAAGTGTCTTCACTGACATTTTCAACCTCTCCCTGACCAAGTCTGTAAAACCTACATGTTTCAAGCAGACCACCATAGTCCCTGTGCCCAAGGAAGTGAAGGTAAACTGCCTAAATGATTACAACCCCGTGGCACTCACATCGGTAGCCATGAAGTGCTTTGAAAGGCTGGTCATGGCTCACATCAACAGCATCCTCCTGGACACCATAGACCCAATCCAATTACCACCCCAACAGATCCACAGATGACGCAATCTCAATTGCACTCCACACTGCCCTTTCTCACCTGGACAAAAGGAACAACTATGTGAGAATGCTGTTCATCCCATCTCACTAAGCTAAGGACCCTGGAACTAAACACCTCCCTCTGCAACTGGATCAAATCAAATCAAAATGTATTTGTCACATACACATGGTTAGCAGATGTTAATGCGAGTGTAGCGAAATTCTTGTGCTTCTAGTTCCGACAATGCAGTAATAACCAACAAGTACTCTAACTAACAATTCCAAAACTACTGTCATATACACACAAGTGTAAGGGGATAAAGAATATGTACATAAAGATATATGAATGAGTGATGGTACAGAGCGGCATAGGCAAGATGCAGTAGATGGTATCGAGTACAGTATATACATATGAGATGAGTACGTAAACAAAGTGGCATAGTTAAAGTGGCTAGTGATACATGTATTACATAAAGATGCAGTAGATGATATAGAGTAGAGTGTATACGTATACATATGAGATGAATAATGTAGGGTATGTAAACATTATATTAGGTAGCATTGTTTAAAGTGGCTAGTGATATATTTTACATAATTTCCCATCAATTCCCATTATTAAAGTGGCTGGAGTTGAGTCAGTGTGTTGGCAGCAGCCACTCAATGTTAGTGGTGGCTGTTTAACAGTCTGATGGCCGTGAGATAGAAGCTGTTTTTCAGTCTCTCGGTCCCAGCTTTGATGCACCTGTACTGACCTCGCCTTCTGGATGATAGCAGGTTGAACAGGCAGTGGCTCGGGTGGTTGTTGTCCTTGATGATCTTTATGGCCTTCCTGTAACATCAGGTGGTGTAGGTGTCCTGGAGGGCAGGTAGTTTGCCCCCGGTGATGCGTTGTGCAGACCTCACTACCCTCTGGAGAGCCTTACGGTTGTGGGTGGAGCAGTTGCCGTACCAGGGGGTGATACAGCCCGCCAGGATGCTCTTGATTGTGCATCTGTAGAAGTTTGTGAGTGCTTTTGGTGACAAGCCGAATTTCTTCAGCCTCCTGAGGTTGAAGAGGCGCTGCTGCGCCTTCTTCACAATGCTGTCTGTGTGGGTGGACCAATTCAGTTTGTCTGTGATGTGTATGCCGAGGAACTTAAAACTTGCTACCCTCTCCACTACTGTTCGATCGATGTGGATAGGGGGGTGTTCCCTCTGCTGTTTCCTGAAGTCCACAATCATCTCCTTAGTTTTGTTGACGTTGAGTGTGAGGTTATTTTCCTGACACCACACTCCGAGGGCCCTCACGTCCTCCCTGTAGGCCGTCTCGTCGTTGTTGGTAATCAAGCCTACCACTGTTGTGTCGTCCGCAAACTTGATGATTGAGTTGGAGGCGTGCGTGGCCACGCAGTCATGGGAGTACAGGAGAGGGCTCAGAACGCACCCTTGTGGGGCCCCAGTGTTGAGGATCAGCGGGGTGGAGATGTTGTTGCCTACCCTCACCACCTGGGGGCGGCCCGTCAGGAAGTCCAGTACCCAGTTGCACAGGGTGGGGTCGAGACCCAGAGTCTCGAGCTTGATGACGAGCTTGGAGGGTACTATGGTGTTAAATGCCGAGCTGTAGTCGATGAACAGCATTCTCACATAGGTATCCCTCTTGTCCAGATGGGTTAGGGCAGTGTGCAGTGTGGTTGAGATTGCATCGTCTGTGGACCTATTTGGGCGGTAAGCAAATTGGAGTGGGTCTAGGGTGACAGGTAGGGTGGAGGTGATATGGTCCTTGACTAGTCTCTCAAAGCACTTCATGATGACGGAAGTGAGTGCTATGGGGCGGTAGTCGTTTAGCTCAGTTACCGCTTTCTTGGGAACAGGAACAATGGTGGCCCTCTTGAAGCATGTGGGAACAGCAGACTGGGATAGGGATTGATTGAATATGTCCGTAAACACACCAGCCAGCTGGTCTGCACATGCTCTGAGGGCGCGGCTGGGGATGCCATCTGGGCCTGCAGCCTTGCGAGGGTTAACACGTTTAAATGTTTTACTCACCTCGGCTGCAGTGAAGGAGAGGCCGCATGTTTTGGTTGCAGGCCGTGTCAGTGGCACTGTATTGTCCTCAAAGCGGGCAAAAAAAGTGATTTAGTCTGCCTGGGAGCAAGACATCCTGGTCCGTGACGGGGCTGGTTTTCATTTTGTAATCCGTGATTGACTGTAGACCCTCTTGTGTCTGAGCCGTTGAATTGAGATTCTACTTTGTCTCTATACTGACGCTTAGCTTGTTTGATTGCCTTGCAGAGGGAATAGCTACACTGTTTGTATTCGGTCATATTTCCGGTCACCTTGCCCTGATTAAAAGCAGTGGTTCGAGCTTTCAGTTTCACGCGAATGCTGCCATCAATCCACGGTTTCTGGTTTGGGAATGTTTTAATCGTTGCTATGGGAATGACATCTTCAACGCACGTTCTAATGAACTCGCACACCGAATCAGCGTATTCGTCAATGTTGTTGTCTGACGCAATACGAAACATATCCCAGTCCACGTGATGGAAGCAGTCTTGGAGTGTGGAATCAGATTGGTCAGACCAGCGTTGAACAGACCTCAGCGTGGGAGCTTCTTGTTTTAGTTTCTGTCTGTAGGCAGGGATCAACAAAATGGAGTCGTGGTCAGCTTTTCCGAAAGGAGGGCGGGGCAGGGCCTTATATGCGTCGCGGAAGTTAGAATAGCAGTGATCCAAGGTTTTGCCAGCCCTGGTTGCGCAATCGATATGCTGATACAATTTAGGGAGTCTTGTTTTCAGATTAGCCTTGTTAAAATCCCCAGCTACAATGAATGCAGCCTCAGGATGTATGGATTCCAGTTTGCAAAGAGTCAAATAAAGTTTGTTCAGAGCCATCGATGTGTCTGCTTGGGGGGGAATATATACGGCTGTGATTATAATCGAAGAGAATTCCCTTGGTAGATAATGCGGTCAACATTTGATTGTGAGGAATTCTAAATCAGGTGAACAGAAGGACTTGAGTTCCTGTATGCTTTTGTGACCACACCACGTCTCGTTAGCCATAAGGCATACGCCCCTGCCCCTCTTCTTACCAGAAAGATGTTTGTTTCTGTCGGCGCGATGCGTGGAGAAACCAGCTGGCTGCACCGACTCCTATAGCGTCTCTCCAGTGAGCCTGGACTTCCTGACGGGCCGCCCCCAGGTGGTAAGAGTAGGCAACAACATGTCCGCCACACTGATCCTTAACACTGGGGCCCCTCAGGGGTGTTTACTTAGTCCCCTCCTGTATTCTCTGTTCACCCACGACTGCATGGCCAAGCACAACTCCAAAACCATCATTAAGGTTGCTGACAACACAACAGTGGAAGGCCTGATCACCGACCACGATGAGACAGCCTATAGGGAGGAGGTCAGAGAACTGGCAGTGTGGTGCTAGGACAACAACTTCTCCCTCAATGTGAGCAAGACAAAGGAGCTGATCGTGGGCTACAGGAAAAGGCGGGCTGAACAGGCCCCCATTAACACACGACAGGGCGGTAGTGGAGTCGGTCGAGAATTTCAAGTTCCTTGGTGTCCACATCACCAACGAACTATCATGGTCCAAACATACCAAGGCAGTCGTGAAGAGGGCACGTCAAAACCTTTACCTCCCCCCAGGAGACTGAAAAGATTTGGTATGGGCCCCCAGATCCTCAAAAGGTTCTACAGCTGCACCATTGAGAGTATCCTGACCGGTTGCATCACCGCCTGGTATGGCAACTGCTCTGCATCTGACAGTAAGGCACTTCAGAGGGTAGTGAGAATGGCCCAGTACATCACAGGGGCCAAGCTTTCTGCCATCCAGGACCTACAGTTGAAGTCGGAAGTTATCATACACCTTAGCCAAATACATTTAAAGTCAGTTTTTCACAATTCCTGACATTTAATCCTTGTAAAAATGTCCTGTCTTAGGTCAGTTAGGATAACCACTTTATATTAAGAATGTGAAATGTCAGAACAATAGTAAAGAATTCTTTATTTCAGATTTTATTTCTTTCATTACATTCCCAGTGGGTCAGAAGTTTACATACACTCAATTAGTATTTGGTAGCATTGCCTTTAAATTGTTTAACTTGGGTCAAATGTTTCGGGTAGAATTCACATGCTTCCCACAATAAGTTGGGTGAATTATGGCCCATTCCTCCTGACAGAGCTGGTGTAACTGAGTCAGGTTTGCAGGCCTCCTTGCTCGCACGCGCTTTTTTCAGTTCTGCCCACAAATGTTCTATAGGATTGAGGTCAGGGCTTTGTGATGGCCGCTCCAATAGCTTGACTTTGTTGTCCTTAAGCCATTTTGCCACAACTTTGAAAGTATGCTTGGGGTCATTGTCCATTTGGAAGACCCATTTGTGACCAAGCTTTAACCTTCTGACTGATGTCTTGAGATATTGCTTCAATATATCCACATAATTGTCCTTCCTCATGATGCCATCTACTTTGTGAAGTGCACCAGTCCCTCCTGCAGCAAAGCACCCCCACAACATGATGCTGTCACCCCGTGCTTCATAGTTGGGATGGTGTTCTTCGGGCTTGCAAGCCTCTCCATTTTTCCTCCAACAAGTTCTATTTTTGTTTAATCAGACCACAGGATATTTCTCAAAAAAGTACGATCTTTGTCCCCATGTGCAGTTGCAAACCGTAGTCTGGCTTTTTTTATGGACGTTTTGGAGCAGTGGCTGCTTCCTTGCTGAGCAGCCTTTCAGGTTATGTCGACATAGGACTTGTTTTACTGTGGATATAGATACTTATGTACCTGTTTCCTCCAGCATCTTCAGAAGGCTCTTTGCTGTTGTTCTGGGATTGATTTTCACTTTTAGCATCAAAGTACGTTCATTTCTAGGAGACAGAACACGTCTCCTTCCTGAGCTGCTACTCGCTGTTTGTTTGTTACCTATGCATAGTCACTTCGCTCCCACCTACATGTACAGATTACCTCAACTAGCCTGTACCCCTGCACACTGACTCGGTACCGGTGCCCCCTGTATATAGCCTCGTTATTGTTATTCTTATTGTGTTACTTTTTATTATTACTTTTTATTTTAGCCTACTTGGTAAATATTTTCTTATTCTTGTTATTGCTCTGTTGGTTAAGGCCTTGTAAGTAAGCATTTCATGGTAAAGTCTACACTTGTTTTATTAGGCGCATGTGACAAATAAAGTTTGATCTGATTTGAGATGTACTAACTTCATACAACCACACGGAAGTCTCCCGAGCGTACATTCTGTTCCGCTATACGCATTCCAGCGGTAATCCATCTGACAATTGCAAGCCTACAGATGTACAACATTTTACATTATTTTGCAGTTCTACATTTTCTACATTTTGTTTGGACTTTTTCTGTTTATTCCTCAGAGCTTCCTATGGTAAAGAGTTCACAGGTGAGTTTAGGTGTCATCCTGAGAGTCTGCCTCCCATGTTGTGTTTCATATTGTGCCTGTGTGAACATCCAGCAGATTATGAATGGTTCCAGATGGTGGCTTGATAACCCTTGGTATGCTTCACTTTGACAGTAACCCTTACTGAACTTGTGGATATACCGTCTAAAATTGTTGGGGGGGGGGAGAAATGAATCCAACAATTAATCGTAAAGTTTTCCTACCTATCCCCCCTCCCAACCTTAACCCTTATCTAACCTTTGGCTCTGCCGGATAAATATCTATCCCAAATCATCCCCTCTTGTCTCCTCCTCTCGGGCGTCCTGTGAGATCCAGGCGGGCACCTCGTCTTCCCAGCACTTCACCCAGGCGCCGTGCGTCATCGCCAACCAATGGTTCACCAGCCACAGAGCCTCCTGGGAGGTGGAGGTGAGGGACTGGAACTGGATCTGGCGTGTGGTGTGTGGGTGGAACAACGGAGTCCTCCATGACCATGACATCACAACAGCTGAATCTCACCCCCGAGAAGGAGTTCTGGGTCTTTGAACACCGCTGGGAGATGCTTTTGTCCACAACCACCACCTGAATCCATTGGAACACAAACGAGCACAGTATGTAGAAGGCATAGAGTCGGATAGAGGGCACGCTTGGCCCAAAGTGCTCTAGTTTTGTACATCTCTATATATATATATATATATATAACATATATAACATATATATATATATATATATAACATAACATAGAAGGTGTTAGAAGGTTAGATTCTTACTAACTTTATTTATTCAGAGGTGCCCTGAGGACATAAAATAAAAGAGAGAACTACAAGATACAAGATCAAATAACAAGATAGAATAACAAGTTCATTACATAGAACATCACAACTATCACCGCCGTCATGAAAAAGTTGTTAAGGTCAATCAATTCAAACAATTGCACTCCTTGGTGAACTCATTTATCATCAGGGTTTTAAACTGCCCTAGTGGCACCAGGGACTCCAAATGTAATGAAGTGATTCCAAACAATTTGGAGCGTTAAAACTTTAAGTGGATTTACCCAGTTCAGTGGAGACCCGAGGAAAGTCAATAGTTAACCAACCCTGTCTCATTATGGATATTAGTGAAATAAGTATATCCGGTTATAATTGTAATGGCTTAGCAGATAATAAGAAAAGACGATCAGTATTTACCTGGCTAAAAGAGAAGGAATATAATATCTATTCTTTACAGGAAACTCATTCAACAATTTTAGATGAAGTTTTGTGGAAAAAGGACTGGGGGGGGGCAAAATATATTTCTCCCATGGGCAAAGAAATTCAAAAGGTATGATGATATTAATTAACAGTAATTTTGATCCAAATGTGCAAATTGTCCAAACTGATCATCAAGGTAGATGGATGATTTTAAATATGTTATTGGACCATAAACAGCTTTGGCTTATTAGCCTAGACAGTCCAAAAAATGATGATCCAAGCTTATTTGAAAATATATAAACACTGTAAGAATTTATCAACTCTACAAGCAATACTAGACTCTATTATTATGGTGGGAGATTTTAATATGGTTTTAAATACCTCTATGGACCGTAAAGGAAATCGCACTACAAACTATCACCCTCAGGCACTTAAGGAAATCATGAATGTCATGGATATACTGGAATTAGTGAATATATGGAGGCTTAAATACCCTGACCTAGTGAGATATACATGGTGGAGGCTTAATCAAGCTAGTCGTCTTGATTACTTTCTTATGTCATTTTCTCTGGCACCAAAAGTTTTAAAAAATGTTGATAGGGGACAGAATGCGGTCGGACCATCACACAATTGGCATATATATTACTCTTACAGAATTTCCATGTGGGCGAGGATATAGAAAATGTAATCAAAGCCTACTGGATGATAACATTTTTTTAACTAGGACAGAATCATTTTTAACAGACTTTTTCTGACATAACATAGGCAAAGCAGATCCCCTTATTGTATGGGACACTTTTAATTGTGCCTTTAGAGGCCATGCTATTCAGTACTCATCTATAAAACAAATGCAATTTAGGTCGATAGAGTCCATATTAACAAAGGAAATTGAAGGACTAACAGTACAGATAGGTAGCAATAAAAACTGTACCATAGAGGCACAGAATAAGTTAGAGGAAAAATAAATGGAAGAACTTATTACACTGAATCTTTCTTGAATATATTATAACAATAATGCGAACTGGATGGAATACGGGGGAAAATGCATCAAATTCTTTTTCAATCTTCAACACTGAAATGCTACCAACATTTTTTTATTGAAACTTGTTACAAATGACGGAGTCACTCATGATGCACCAAACTATATTTTGAAAGAGGAAGTAAAGTACTTTAAGAATATGTTTTTGTTTCAGTCTCCTCCATCTCATCTAACCGAAGCTAATTGTATGGATAAATAATGTAAAATTAAAATCTGTACAGAAAGACTCATGTGAAGGCCTGTAACGGTATTCATCGTCGGAAGAAGAGGAATCATCGGACCAAAGCGCAGTGTGGTAAGTGTTCATGCTTGTTTTTATTAAAACTGAACACTATAACAAAAATAAACAAGAGAATAACCGAAACAGTTCTGTAAGGTGAAACCACTAAACAGAAATTAACTACCCACAAAAACCCTGTGGGAAAAAGCAACCTAAGTATGGTTCCCAATCAGAGACAACGATAGACAGCTGTCCCTGATTGAGAACCATACCCGGCCAAAACAAAGAAATACAAAAACATAGAAAAAGGAACATAGAATGCCCACTCAAATCACACCCTGACCAAACCAAAATAGAGACATAAAAAGTTCTAAGGTCAGGGCGTGACAAGGCCAAATTACAGAGGAAGAACTTCTTGATGCAATTAAAGCCTTTAAGTCTGGGAAAACTCCAGGGTTTGATGGCATACCATTGGAAGTATATCAAACTTTTTGATATACTCAGATGACTATTATTAGCATGTTTTAACCACTCCTTTATAAACAGTAGTTTATCGGACACACAACAAGAAGGTCTGATTTCATTATTACTGAAAGAGGATCCAAGTGGTGTATATATACATATCCAGTCCATTTAAAAAATTGGAGGCCTCTTACACTTTAGTGTTGTGATGCAAAAATTCTAGCTAAATGTTTGGCGCATAGAATTTAAAAAGTTTTGTCAGATGTTGTTCATCCTAATCAGACAGATTTTTTACATGGATGATACATTGGAGATAATATAAGACAAGTACTGGAAACAATGGAATACTATGAAATATCGGGGAAACCAGGCCAGGTTTTCATAGCTGACTTTGAAAAAGCTTTTGATAAAGCACGCCTGGAGTTTATATATAAATGCCTGGAATATTTCAATTTTGGAGAATCTCCTAGTATAAAATGGGTTAAATTTATGTATCGTAACCCTAGGTGTAAACTAGTAAATAATGGCTACATCTCAAAGTTTTAAACTGTCAAGAGGAGTAAAACAAAGTTGTCCACTATCGGCATAACTGTTTATCATTGCCATCGAAATGTTAGCTGTTAAAATTAGATCCAACAATAATATTAAGGGATTAGAAACCTATGGCTTAAAAACAAATGTGTCAGACATAAGGAAGTGGATGGCGGCAAATTCTTTACTTTTAAACTTGGACAAAACAGAGATGCTAGTTCTAGGTCCCAAGAAACAAAGCAATCTTCTGTTGGATCTGACAATTAATCTTAATGGTTGTACAGTCACCTCAAATAAAACTGTGAAGGACCTCGGAGTTACTCTGGACCCCGATCTCTCTTTTGACGAACGTATCAAGAATATTTCACAGACAGCTTTTTTCCATCTTTGTAACATCGAACAAAAATCTGAAACTTTCTGTCCAAAAATGATGCAGAAATATTAATCCCTTTTGTCACTTCTAGATTAGACGACTGAAATGCTCTACTATCCGGCTACCTGGATGAAGCACTAAATAAACTTCAGTTAGTGCTAAACACAGCTGCTAGAATCTTGACTAGAACCAAAAAATTTGATCATATTACTCCAGTGCTAGCCTCTCTACAAATCAAATCAAATCAAATGTATTTATATAGCCCTTCGTACATCAGCTGATATCTCAAAGTGCTGTACAGAAACCCAGCCTAAAACCCCAAACAGCAAGCAATGCAGGTGTAGAAGCACGGTGGCTAGGAGAAACTCCCTAGAAAGGCCAAAACCTAGGAATAAACCTAGAGAGGAACCAGGCTATGTGGGGTGGCCATTCCTCTTCTGGCTGTGCCGGGTGGAGATTATAACAGAACATGGCCAAAATTTTCAAATGTTCATAAATTACCAGCATGGTCAAATAATAATAAGGCAGAACAGTTGAAACTGGAGCAGCAGCACGGCCAGGTGGACTGGGGACAGCAAGGAGTCATCATATCAGGTAGTCCTGAGGCATGGTCCTAGGGCTCAGGTCCTCCGAGAGAGAGAAAGAAAGAGAGAAAGAGAGAATTAGAGAGAGCACACTTAAATTCACACAGGACACCGAATAGGACAGGAGAAGTACTCCAGATATAACAAACTGACCCTAGCCCCCTGACACATAAACTACTGCAGCATAAATACTGGAGGCTGAGACAGGAGGGGTCAGGAGACACTGTGGCCCCATCCGAGGACACCCCCGGACAGGGCCAAACAGGAAGGATATTATCTTCCCGACAGGAAGATCACATCAGTGACTCAACCCACTCAAGTGACGCACCCCTCCTAGGGACGGTATTAAAGAGCCCCAGTAAGCCAGTGACTCAGCCCCTGTAATAGGGTTAGAGGCAGAGAATCCCCGTGGAAAGAGGGGAACCGGCCATTCAGAGACAGCAAGGGCGGTTCGTTGCTCCAGAGCCTTTCCGTTCACCTTCCCACTCCTGGGCCAGACTACACTCAATCATATGAAGGTCAGTAAGAAAATCCACCGATAGATGGGTCCACGGTCGTTGTGGAACGGGAAGAGGTTGTAATTTACCTCTTGGCAGGTGTCTAGGAGCCTTACTCTGGGCGCACACCGAACAGGAGGAAACATAGAATCGCACATCCCTCCTCAAAGTGGGCCACCAGTACTTCCTCTCAAGACCTCGCACTGTCCTAAAAATACCTGGGTGACCCGACGAGGGTAGACAATGAGCCCATCGAATCAATTGATCACGAACAGCCAGCGGCACGTACCTACGACCCTCCGGACACTGTGGAGGCGCAGGTTCCTCCCTTAGCGCCCGCTCGATGTCCGCGTCCACATCCTATACTACTGGTTCCACCAGCTTAGCTGCCGGAATGATGGGAGTAGGATCGATGGACCTGTCCTCAGTGTCATAGAGTCTTGACAGCGCGTCTGCCTTAGTGTTGAGGGAACCTGGTCTATATGAGATAGTGAAACGAAATCTGGTGAAAAACATGGCCCACCTTGCCTGACGAGGATTCAGTCTCCTAGCTGATCGGATGTACTCCAGGTTACGGTGGTCAGTCCAGATAAGGAAAGGGTGCTTAACCCCCTCAAGCCAGTGTCTCCACACCTTCAGGGCCTTAACCATAGCCAACAACTCCATATCCCCCACATCATAATTCCGCTCCGCTGGCACGAGTTTCTTCGAAAAAAAGGCACAGGGGCGGAGCTTCGGTGGCGCACCCGAACGCTGTGAGAGCACCGCTCCAACCCCAGCCTCGGATGCGTCCACCTCTACTATAAATGCCAAAGAAGGGTCCGGATGCGCCAACACCGGCGCCTCAGTAAACATCGCCTTCAACGTATGAAAAGCTCAGTTCGCCTCTGCTGACCACTGTAAACGCACCGGCCCCCCTTCAGCAGTGAGGTAATAGGGGCAGCTACCTGACCAAAACCCCGGATAAACCTCCGGTAGTAATTGGCAAACCCCAAGAACCGCTGTACCTCCTTTACCGTGGTCGGAGTCGGCCAATTACGCACGGCCTTTACGCGGTCACCCTCCATTACCAACCCAGAGCTGGAAATGCGATAACCCAGGAAGGAAACTGATTGTTTGGAAAACTCACATTTCTCCGCCTTCACATACAGGTCATGCTCCAGCAGTCATCTAAGAACCTTGCGCACCAGAGATACATGCGTAGTGCGTGTAGCGGAGTAGATCAAAATATCGTCAATATACACCACTACACCCTATCCGTGCAGGTCTCTGAGAATCTCATCCACGAAGGATTGAAATATAGCTGGAGCATTCTTTAAACCGTATGGCATGACGAGGTACTCATAATGGCCAGAAGTAGTGCTAAATGCAGTTTTCCACTCATCTCCATCCCGAATACGCACCAGATTATAAGCACTCCTGAGATCCAGTTTAGTGAAGAACTGCGCTCAGTGAAATGATTCCACTGCCGTAGCAATGAGAGGTAGTGGGTAACTAAAACCCACCGTGATGGAATTTAGACCTCTATAATCAATACACGGACGTAAACCACCATCTTTTTTTCTTCACAAAAAAGAAACTCGAAGAGACAGGTGACATGGAGGGCCGAATGTACCCCTGTCCCAGAGCCTCGGTGATATAAGTTTCCATAGCCACCGTCTCCTCCTGGGACAAAGGATACACATGACTCCTGGGGAGTGCAGCGTTACCCCGGAGGTTTATCACGCAATCCCCCTGCCTATGGGGTGGTAATTGGGTCGCCTTCTTTTTAATGAAAACGATAGCCAAATCGTTATACTCAGCTGGAATGCTCACGGTGGAAACCTGGTCTGGACTCTCCACCGTTGTCGCACCGATGGAAACCCCTACACACCTGCCTGAACACTCATCAGACCACCCCTGTAGAGTTCCCTGTTTCCACGAAATCGTAGGATTATGAATAGCTAGCCAGGGAATCCCCAGTACCACTGGAAACGCAGGTGAATCGATAAGGAACAAACTAATTCACTCCTTGTGATTCCCCTGCGTAATCATCTCCAACGAAATTGTGGCTTTCCTCACCAGCCCTGACCCTAATGGTCGACTATCTAAAGAGTGCACGGCAAAAGGGGGGTCTACTTTTACTAACGGAATCCTCAACCTCTGAGCGAGTCTGCGATCTATAAAGTTTCCAGCTGCGCCTGAATCTACCAGTGCCTTATGCTGGAGAGAAGGAGAATAATTAAGGAAACAAATTAATAGGAACATGTGACCAACAGGAAACTCTGGGAGAGTGTGGTGCTTACTCACCTGGGGTGACCGAGGAGTGTTCTGCCTGCCCTCTCGATTCCCAGATGAATTCCTCCAGCACCGACCAGACGTGTGCCCTCTCCGGCCACAACTGGTACAGGAGGAGCTTCCTCCTCCAATCTCCCTAGACGCGGTCCCTTCTAGCTCCTAGCTCGGGATAGGAGCAGGAGGGTCAGGAGGTAGAACTGACAGGACCCTTTCAGAACGTCCGCGAGCAGCTAGCAGATGGTCCAACCGGATCGACAGGTCTATCAGTCCATCCAGGCTAAGTGTAGTATCCCGACAGGCCAGCTCCCTACGGACGTCCTCTCTCAGGCTACATCTGTAATGGTCTATCAGGGCCCTGTCGTTCCACCCTGCTCCAGTGGCCAAGGTCCGGAACTCCAGCGCGAAGTCCTGCGCGCTCTCGTCCCCTGTCTGAGATGGAACAATCTCTCACCCGCCGCTCGACCTTCTGGAGGGTGATCGAACACGGCCCTGAAACGGCGGGTGAACTCCGGGTAATTGTCCTTCGCTGAGTCGGGCCCGTTCCAGACCGCATTAGCCCACTCCAGGGCTCTACCGGTAAGGCATGTGATGAGAACCCACACTCTCTCCTCCTCCGAGGGAGCCGGCCGAACGGTGGCCAGGTAGAGGTCTAGTTGAAGCAGGAATCCCTGGCACCCCGTCGCTGCTCCATCGTACTCCCTCGGAGGCGTAATGCGCAGAGCGCTGGAACCGGATCCAGATGGGAGAGATGGTAGAGTTGCTGGTGGGAGGGTCGGTGGGGTAGTAGGGAGACCATTCCTCTCCCAACGATCCATCCTTTCAATCATCTGATCCGCTGATCCTAGGCGATGGAGGATAGACGTGTGATGAAGGACTTTCTCCTCCATAGTAGGAAGAGGAGTGGTCGCTGCTCCTGCTGACTCCATATCGTGGTGCGGGCTTCTGTTACGATAAATGAGTAAGGAGGTGTGGAGTCAGGCGCAGAGAGCAAAAGATGTGGGAAAAAACACGCTTTAATGTCCCGGAAACATAACATGAACCAAAAGTAGAAAAACAAATGATCAGAAATATAAACGGACAGCGTGAAACCCAAATACAAACAAAATACACTCAAACAACAAAACAGACTAACAAGCCCGCATGAAACAGAAGCGGGCTGAACAAACTATATATAACCCTACCCTAACAACCAAACAAGAAACAGGTGATACCAATCAGACAAAACCAAAGGAACACAGAACAACAGATCGGCGATAGCTAGTAGACCGGTGACGACGACCGCCGAGCGCCACCCGAACAAGAAGGGGAGTCACCTTCGGTAATATCCGTGACACATCATTTTTGGACAGAAAGTTTCTGATTTTTGCAATGTTACGTAGATGGAAAAAAGCTGTCCTTGAAATGGTCTTGATATGTTCTTCAAAAGAGAGATCAGGGTCCAGAGTAACGCCGAGGTCCTTCACAGTTTTATTTGAGACGACTGTACAACCATTAAGATTAATTGTCAGATTCAACAGAAGATCTCTTTGTTTCTTGGGACCTAGAACAAGCATCTCTGTTTTCTCCGAGTTTAAAAGTAGAAAGTTTGCAGCCATCCACTTCCTTATGTCTGAAACACATGCTTCTAGCAAGGGCAATTTTGGGGCTTCACCATGTTTCATTGAAATGTACAGCTGTGTGTCATCCGCATAGCAGTGAAAGTTAACATTATGTTTTCGAATGACATCCCCAAGAGATAAAATATATAGTGAAAACAATAGTGGTCCTAAAACGGAACCTTGAGGAACACCGAAATTTACAGTTGATTTGTCAGAGGACAAACCATTCACAGAGACAAACTGATATCTTTCCGACAGATAAGATCTAAACCAGGCCAGAACTTGTCAATGGTATAGAATTTGGTGATCGATGGTATAGAAAGCAGCACTAAGGTCTAGGAGCACGCGGACAGATGCAGAGCCTCGGTCTGATGCCATTAAAAGGTAATTTACCACCTTCACAAGTGTAGTCTTAGTGCTATGATGGGGTCTAAAACCAGACTGAAGCAATTCGAATGCATTGTTTGTCTTCAGGAAGGCAGTGAGTTGCTGCGCAACAGCCTTTTCTAAAATTTTTGAGAAGAATGGGAGATTCGATATAGATGGATTTAAAAGCTTCGTATTGGTGTTGGCATTGGCTGGAGAGTTTCCACCATTGTTAAATCCATCACTGGGAGTTCTGCAAGTGCACACTTCGGGAGAAAGAGATTATCGGGGTGCAACCGATGACTAGGGAGTATGCAAGTGCAAGCATCAGGAGAAGGGTGGGGAAAGGCGATGCAGCCTAGGTTGATTTTCTTTCTGCAACACTTCTACTTTCTTCCATTTCCCACTGTATAATGTTGATTATAAACACTTATACACTTTGTTTGGGGTATAGGTTAGGGGCAACTTGTATCTAGACTAAAAAATCAATGTGTATAGCTGAACAAACAGGGAAGGTTAGATGATCAGGTAGCCTTCCGCAGGTGGGGGAGCATTACCCAAGGCCTATTTGCGGCTACAGTAATGTTGAAGCTCACTGATGCTATTTGAAGCCATGTGTTCCCAATGCCCATGTAATTATCAAGATCAAATTCAAATAACATTGTATTGGTCGCGTACACATATGCTCCATATGTTATCGTGGGTGTAGCGAAATGCTTATGTTCTTAGCTCCAGCAGTGCAGTGATACCTAACAATACACGCAAATACAAAAAAGAAAAAGAAAGGAATGAAGAAATATAGAAATATTAGAACGAGCAATGTCAGAGTCCGGAATATAAATATAAATGTATATGATGGTGTGGCCAAAAGTTTTGAAAATGACACAAATATTCATTTTTACAAAGTCTGCTGCCTCAGTTTGTATGTTGGAAATTTGCATATGCTCCAGAATGATATGAAGAGTGATCAGATGAATTGCAATTAATTGCAAAGTCCCTCTTTGCCATGCAAATGAACTGAATCCCCAAAAACCATTTCCACTGCATTTCAGCCCTGCCACAAAAGGACCAGCTGACATCATGTCAGTGATTCTCTCGTTAACACAGGTGTGAGTGTTGACGAGGACAAGGCTGGAGATCACTCTGTCATGCTGATTGAGTTTGAATAACAGACTGGAAGCTTCAAAAGGAGGGTGGTGCTTGGAATCATTGTTCTTCCTCTGTCAATCATGGTTACCTGCAAGGAAACACGTGCCGTCATCATTGCTTTGCACAAAAAGGGCTTCACAGGCAAGGATATTGCTGCCATTAAGATTGCACCTAAATCAACCATTTATTGGATCATCAAGAACTTCAAGGAGAGAGCGCTACCATCAGTCCTGTGTCATGCCAACAGTAAAGCATCCTGAGACCATTGATGTGTGTTGCTTCTCATCCAAGGGAGTGGGCTCACTCACAATGTTGCCTAAGAACACAGCCACGAATAAAGAATGGTAACAACACATCCTCCAAGAGCAACTCCTTCCAACCATCCAGGAACAGTTTGGTGACGAACAATGCCTTTTCCAGCATGATGGAGAACCTTGCCATAAGGCAAAAGTGATAACTATGTGGATCGGTGAACAAAACATTGATATTTTGGGTCCATGGCCAGGAAACTCAGACCTTAATCCCATTGAGAACTTGTGGTCAATCCTCAAGAGGCGGGTGGACAAACAAAAACCTACAAATTCTGACAAACTCCAAGCATTGATTATGCAAGAACCGGCTTCCATCAGTCAGGATGTGGCCCAGAAATTAATTGACAGCATGCCAGGGCGGATTGCAGAGGTCTTGAAAAAGAAGGGTCAAAACTGCAAATATTGACTTTTTGCATCAACTTCATGTAATTGTCAATAAAAGCCTTTGACACATATCAAATGCTTGTAATTATAATTCAGTATTCCATAGTAACATCTGACAAAGATATCTAATGACACCAAAGCAGCAAACTTTGTGAAAATGAATATCTGTGTCATTCTCAAACATTTTGTCCACGACTGTATACACATTACGGGCAGTATATGAATAGAACAGTTGTGAACAGCAGTAGTTACTGTACATATGAAGTGGGTAAAACAGTATGTAAATATTATTAAAGAGAAGAGTGTTCAATGACTATGTACGTAGGGCAGCAGTGTCTAAAGTGCAGGGTTGAGTACCGGGTGTTAGCCGGCTAGTAACAGTTACTGAGTTCAGGGCAAGGTACTGGGCGAGGCCGGCTAATGATGATTATTTAACAGTATAATGGCCTGGAGATAAAAGCTGTTTTCAGTCTCTCGGTCCCAGCTTTGATGCACCTGTACTGTCTCTGCCTTCTAGACGGTAGCAGGGTGAACAGGCTGTGGCTCGGGTGGCTGAATCCTTGATGATCTTCTTGGGCGGACCGTACCACCCTCTGGAGAGCCCTTCGGTTGCAGATGGTGCAGTTGCTGTACCAGGCGGTGATACAGCCCGACAGAATGCTCTCAATGGTGAATCTGTAGAAGTTTGTTAGGAGGCAAGGTTGCGCCTTCTTCACCACATCGTCTGTATGGCTGGACCATTTCAGGTTGTCAGTGATGTGCATGCCGAGGAACCTCTAACCTTCTGCACTGCGGCCCCATTGATGTGGATCGAAGAGTGCTCCCTCTGCTGTCACCTGAAGTCCACGGTCAGCTCCTTTGTTTTGTTGACATTGAGGGAGAGGTTATTTTCCTGGCACCTCTCCTCCAGGGCCCTCACCTCCTCCTTGTACGCTGTCTCGTCATTGTTGGTAATCAGGTCTACCACTGTTGTGTCGTCTGCAAACGTGATGATTGAGTGGGAGATGTGGGTGGCCCCACAGTCGTGGGAAAACAGGGATTACAGAAAAGGGTTGAGCACAAACCTTTGTGGGGCCCCTGTGTTGAGGATCAGGGTGGCGGAGGAGTAGTGGCCTACCTTCAATACCTGAGGTCAGCCCGTCAGGAAGTTTAGCAACTAGTTGCACAGGGCCAGGTTCAGACCCAGGGTCCCGAGTTTAGTGATGAGCTTGGAGGCCACTATGGTATTGAAGGCCGAGCTGTAGTCAATAAACATCATTCTTATACTGAACAAAAATATAAACACAACATGCAAAGTGTTGGTCCCATGTTTCATGAAATAAAATATCCCAGAAATGTTCCATATACACAAAAAAATTATATTTTTCTAAAGTTTTGTGCACACATTTGTTTACATCCCTGTTAGTGAGAATTTCTCCTTTGCCAAGATAATCCATCCACCTGACAGGTATGGCATATCGATAAGCTGATTAAACATCATGATCATTACACAGGTGTACCTTGTGCCGGGAAAAATAAAAGTCCACTCTAAAATGTGCAGTTTTGTCACACAGCACAAGTTTTGATGGAGTGTGAAATTGGCATGCTGACTGCAGGAATGTCCACCAGAGCCATTCCCAGATAATTTAATGTTAATTTCTCTACCATAAGCTGCCTCCAAGGTCATTTTAGAGAATTTGTCAGTACGTCCAACCGGCCTCAAAACCGCAGACCATGTGTAACCACCCCAGCCCAAGACCTCCACATACGGCTTCTATACCTACAGGATCGTCTGAGACCAGTCACCGGACAGCTCATGAAACAGTTGGTTTGCACAACTGAAGAATTTCTCCACAAACTGTCAGAAACTGTCTCATGGAAGCTCATCTGCGTGCTCGTCGTCCTCACCAGGGTCTTGACCTGACTGCAGTTCAGCGTCGTAACCAACTTCAGTGGGCAAATGCTCACCTTCGATAACCACTAACACGCTGGAGAAGTGTGCTCTTCACGGATGAATCCCGGTTTCAACTGTGCCGGGCAGATTGCAGACAGCGTGTATGGGTTCGTGTGAGCGAGCGGTTTGCTGATGTCAACATTGTGAACAGAGTGACCCATGGTGGCGGTGGGGTTATGGTATGGGCAGGCATAAACTAAGGACAATAAACACAATTGCATTTTATCAATGGAAATTTGAATGTACAGAGATACCGTGATAAGATCCTGAGGCCCATTGTCATCCCATTCATCCTCCGCCATCACCTTATAGTTCAGCATGATAATGCACGGACTCAGCCGCAAGGCTCTGTACACAACTCCTGAAATCTGAAAATGTCCCAGTTCCTCCATGGCCTGCATACTACCATACATGTCACCCATTGAGAAAGTTTGGGATGCTTTGGATCGATATGTACGACAGCGTGTTCCAGTTCACACCAATATCCAGCAACAAAGCCATTGAAGACGAGTGGGACAACATTCCACAGGCCACAATCAACAGCCTGATCAACTCTATGCGAAGGAGATGCGTTGCGCTGCATGAGGCAAATGTTGGTCACACCAGATACTGACTGGTTTTCTGATCCACGCTCCTACATAATTTTTTTAAGGTACACTACATGACCAAAGGTATGTGGACACGTACTCGTCGAACATCTCATTCCAGAATCATCGGCATTAATATGGTTCCACTAGATGTTGGAACATTGCTGTGGCTTCCAATCAGCCACAAGCATTTGTGAGGTCGGGCACTGATATTTAACATTTGGCCTGGTTCGCAGTTGGCGTTCCAATTCATCCCAAAGGTGTTTGATGGGGTTGAGGTCAGGGCTCTGTGCAGGCCAGTCAAGCTCTTCCACACCAATCTCAACAAACCATTTCTGTATGGACCTCACTTTGTGCACGGGGTCATAGTCATGCTGAAACAGGAAAGGGCCTTCCCCAAACTGTTGCCACAAAGTTGGAAGCACATAATTGTCTAGAATGTCATTGTATAACGTAGCGTTAAGATTTCCCTTCCCTGGAACTAAGGGGCCTAGCCCAAACCATAAATAACAGCCCCAGACCATCGTTGCTACTCCACCAAACTTTACAGTTGGCACTATGCATTCGAGCAGGTAGCGTTCTACTGGCATCCTCCAAACCCAGATTCGTCCGTCGGACTGCCAGTTGGGGATGCGTGATTAATCACCCCAGAGAATGCGTTTCCACTGAGTCCAATTGCGGCAAGCTTTACACCACTCCAGCCAACGCTTGGCATTGTGCATGGTTATCTTAGGCTTGTGTACGGCTGCTCAGCCTTGAAAACACATCTCATTAAGCTCCCGTCTAACAGTTCTTGTGCTGACGTTGCTTCCAGAGGCAGTTTGGAACTCGGTAGTGAGTGTTGCAACTGAGGACAGAAGATTTTTTACGAGCTACGATTTTCAGCACTAGGCGGTCCGTTCTGTGAGCTTGTGTGGCTTACCTCTTCTCGGCTGAGCCATTGTTGCTTCTAGACGTTTCCACTTCACAATAACAGCACTTACAGTTGACCGGGGCAGCTCTAACAGGGCAGAAATTTGACGAACTGAGTTGTTGGAATGTTGGCATCCTATGATGGTGACTCGTTGAAAGTCTCTAAGCTTTTCAGTAAGACCATTCTATTGACAATGTTTTTGTCTATGGAGATTGCATGGCCGTGTGCTCAATTTTATACACCTATCAGCAATGTGTGTGGCTGAAATAGCCAAATCCGCTCATTTGCAGGGGTGTGTCTACATACTTTTATATATATATATATATATCTATATCTATATCTATATTA
This sequence comes from Oncorhynchus tshawytscha, assembly GCF_018296145.1. Lineage (NCBI taxonomy): Eukaryota > Metazoa > Chordata > Actinopteri > Salmoniformes > Salmonidae > Oncorhynchus > Oncorhynchus tshawytscha. The sequence goes on from NC_056443.1 coordinate 19,152,433, forward strand.
TCTATATATATATATATATATATATATATATATTTATGTATGTGTGACCAACAGATGCATATCTGTAATCACAGTCATGTGAAATCCATATCCAGATTAGGGCCTATTGAATTTATTTAAATTGACTGATTTCCTTATATGAACTGTAACTTAGTAAAACTTTTGAAATTGTTGCATATTGCGTTTATAATTTTATTCAGTGGTTATTCATCGTGTTCAGATGGAAATTGCATCATCCGTGGATCTGTTAGGGCAGTATGCAAATTGTAGTGGGTCTAAGGAGGTGATATGATCTGTTACTAGCCTCTCAAAGTACTTCATGATGACAGTATATCCACTGCAGTAACCCCCCCCCACCCACCCACACACATCTCTTTCCCCTTTCTTTCTCTCTCACACACACTCCCAGCATAACCACTGCAGTGAGCTGGGAGGAGAATTCCACAGCTGCATTGGTGCTGATAGTAGATTCATGGAATCATGAGATGTTGCTTCTCTCCCTCACGTGTTGTCTTACTGTCGCAGTGTCATTCAAGGTAGCAGTACTTCTCTCTCTTTCACTCTCTCTGTGGAGCTCAACCATTTCCCTTTCTCATCATCCATCTATGCCCCCACCCCTCTCTCTCTCTCTGGACCTACTCCCTTCTCACACCCCTCCTCTCTTTCTTTCTCTCTCTGGACCTACCCCTTCTTCCCCCCCTCTCACTCTCTCTTTCTCTCTCTCTGGACCTACCCCCTCTCCCTGTCTCTGTCTTACTCTCTATCTCTCTCTCACACACACCCCTCCCGTCTCTTCGTTCTGATGTCACATCATTTTTAGTCCCACTATTCTCTTTGCATCATTTGATCTTGACATCCTCCATCTCTTCTACTGTATGTCCATGTTCTCTCTCTCTCTGTATCTCTCTGTCTTCTATTCCATAACCCTACCTTAGTGTTCCCTGTCAGGTTTATAAATAGTTGCTATACTCCCCTTCCTCCATAGCTCTCCCCTTTTCCCTCTCTCTTTCTCTCTTTCTTTCTCTTCCTGTTCTTTTCTCCACCCCCGCACTCTAGCACTTAGCACAGCTGCGGGAAGCACTGCTGCACTGTGTTTTTCCTGTCTTGATCCCCCTCTCTCTCTGTCCACCCTCTTTCTGTCTCTTGATCTCTCTCTCTCTAGTCTTCCCCCTCCTCTCTATCTCTCCTCGCTCTCTCTAGCTCACTTTCTCTCTCTCTTTCTCTATCTTGATCCCACTCTTTACCCCTTGTCTCTCTCTAGCTCTCTCCTTCTCTCCCCCTCTCTCTCTCACACACATGCTCTGCTTTCCCATGACAATGGCGGATTTCCCAAACAAACACACACACACCGGCAGAGACGATATTGTTTCTCCTAGAAGAATATACCTGAACACAGCAGGTAGGCACCCTCTTCATAGTTCCCTGTCTGTTCCTCACAGCTGTGTGTCGCCTATGTCTGCATTCAGTCAGGTGTGTTGGTCTCTGCCCATACTCACACGAACACGCACCCACCACGTCTGCATGCTGAGGGTCCCCTTCCATCCGCCCAGTAGAGAGATCCGTGCTTTGTTGTGCCCTTGAGCTAGTCAGCCTTGCCATAGATATTGATGATGGTAGATTGTGTGTGTGTGTGTGTGTACCCACCCTTTATGTTACTGACAACCTATAAGCTAGGCCTGCAGTTACAGCATCATGGGACTTCAGACGAATGGAGTGCATCTCTGATGCACCAAACATATCTCTAGCACTAGTCATTTGAAAGAATGTGTATTCAGACTCTTTTAAATAGTGTACATTGGACAAGTTCGTTCCCCGTTTACATTCACATTACAGAATGGCATCAGAGGGGACGGCTACCGTTTTATTGGCTTTAACCATCCGTGCTATTTTTTGTGTGTTTTTTTTTGCATCGTTTGTAACTTATTTTGTACATAATGTTGCTGCTACTGTCTTTTATGACCGAAAAAAGCTTCTGGACCTCAGAACAGCGATTAATCACCTTGAATTGGACGAATCATTTTTCTTTAACGAGTCGGTTGGAGGTTCCGCAGAAGGAGATCGGGGTGCCTTGTGAGGATCCGGCGACGAGTGGCTAATCTGCCTTCGCCATCGGTACTATTGGCCAACGCACAATCGCTGGACAATAAAGTGGATGAACTAAAAGCACGTATATCCTACCAACAGGACATTAAAAACTGTAATATCTTATGTTTCACAGAGTCGTGGCTGCACGACGACATGAATAACATACAGCTGGTGGGTTATATACTCTATCGGCAGCTATAGAACAGCAGCCTCTGGTAAGACAAGGGGTGGTGGTATATATATGTATATTTGTAAACAACAGCTGGTGCATGATAGTATGTGCCGGAGAAGATGGCTGACGTTTTACATGCTCCTAACCAACTGTGTTGTTTTGTTAGTTTTTTTGCGTTGTTTGTAACTTATTTTTTTACTTATTTTGTACATAATATTGCTGCTACCATCTCTTATGACCAAAAATAACTTCTGGACATCAGAACAGCGATTACTCACCACAAACTGGTAGAAGCTTTTTCCTTTAATGAGTCCGACGAGTCCAATGTGAAGGATATACTGCTTTCCTCGGGAACAGGCCCAAATCCCCGTCATTTATGTGAAGAGAAGACAGAAAAAAGGGGGTGGAGGTCGAGCTGCCTTCTGAGAATTCGTAGGCAAGTGAGCAAACCCCCACTGGCATCGGTTCTACTGGCAAACATGCAATCGTTGGAAAATAAAATTGATGACCTACGAGCAAGATTAAACTACCAACGGGGCATTAAAAACTGTAATATATTATTTTTCACCGAGTCGTGGCTGAACGACGACATGAACAACATAGAGCTGGTGGGTTTTTACACTGTATCGAAGGATAGAACAGCAGCTTCTGGTAAGACAAGGGGTGGCGGTCTATGTATATCTGTAAACAACATCTGGTGCACGATATCTAAGAAAGTCTTTTGAGCGTTTGCTCGCCTGATGTAGAGTATCTCATGATAAGCTGTAGACCACACTATCTACCTAGAGTTTTCGTCTATATTCTTCGTAGATGTCTATTTACCACCACAAACCGATGCTGGCACTAAGATCGCAATCAATGAGCTGTATACGGCCACAAGCAAACAGGAAAACGCTCATCCAGAGGCGGCGCTCGTGGCCGGGGACTTTAATGCAGGGAAACTTAAACCTGTTTTACCTCATTTCAACCAGCATGTTAAACGTGCAACCACAGGGAAAAAACTCTAGACCACCTTTACTCCACACACGGAGACGCGTACAAAGCTCTCCCTCGCCCTCCATTTGGCAAATCTGACCATAATTCTATCCTCGCGATTCCTGCTTACAAGCTAAAATTAAAGCAGCAAGCACCAGTGAATCGGTGAATAAAAAAGTGGTCAGATGATGCAGATGCTAAGCTACTGTTTTGCTAGAACAGACTGGAATATGTTACAGGGTTCTTCCGATGGAATTCAGGAGTACACCACACCAGCCACTGGCTTTATTAATAAGTGCATCGAGGATGTCGTCTCCACAGTGACTGTACTTACATACCCCTACCAGAAGCCATGGATTACAGGCAACATCCGAACTGAGCTAAAGGGTAGAGCTGCCGCTTTCAAGAAGCGGGACTCTAACCCGGAAGCTTATTAGAAATCCCGCTATGCCCTCTGACGAACCATCAAACAGGCTAAGTGTCAATACAGGACTAAGATCGAATTGTACTATACCGGCTCTGACACTTGTAGGAAGTGGCAGGGCTTGCAAACTATTACAGACTACAAAGGGAAGCACAGCCGAGAGCTGCCCAGTGACACGAGCCTACCAGACGAGGTAAATTACTTCTATGCTGGCTTCGAGGCAAACACGCATGAGACAATCAGCTGTTCCGGATGACCGTGTGATCACAAGCTCCATAGCCAATGTGAGTAAGACATTTAAACAGGTCTTCATTCACAAGGCCGCAGGGCCAGACGGATTACAAAGACGTGTACTCTGAGCATGTGCTGACCAACTGGCAAGTGTCTTCACTGACATTTCCAATCTCTCCCTGTCTGAATCTTTAATACCAACATGTTTTATGCAGACCACCATAGTCCCTGTGTCCACGAACACTAAGGTAACATGCCTAAATGACTACCGACCCGTAGCACTCACGTCTGTAGCCATGAAATGCTTCGAAGGGGTGGTCATTGCTCACATCAACACCATTATCATAGAAACCCTAGACCCACTCCAATTTGCATACCGCCCCAACAGATCCACAGATGATGCTATCTCTATTGCACTCCACACTGCCCTTTCACACCTGGACAAAAGGAACACCTAGGTGAGAATGCTATTCATTGACTACAGCTCAGAGAACAACATAGTGCCCTCAAAGCTTATCATTAAGCTAAGGACCCTGGGACTAAACACATCATTCTGCAACTGGATCCTGGACTTCCTGACGGACAGCCCCCAAGTGGTAAGGGTAGGTAACAACACATTTGCCACTCTGATCCTCAACACAGGGGCCCCTCAGGGGTGCCTGCTCAGTCCCCTCCTGTACTCCCTGTTCACTCATGACTGCACGGCCAGGCACATCTCCAACACCATCATTAAGTTTGCCCATGACACAACAGTGGTAGGCCTGATCACCGACAATGACGAGACAGCCTATAGGGAGGAGGTCAGACACCTGGCCATGTGGTGCAAGGAGAACAACCTCTCCCTCAACGTGATCAAGACAAAGGAGATGATTGTGGACTGCAGGAAAAGGAAGCAGACCATGCCCCCATTCTCATCGACGGGGCTGAAGTGGAGCGGGTTGAGAGCTTCAAGTTCATTGGCGTCCACATCACCAACAAACGAACATGTTCCAAGCACACCAAGACAGTTGTGAAGAGGGCACGACAAAACCTATTCCCTCTCAAGAGACTGAAAAGATTTGGCATGGGTCCTCAGATACCCAAAAGGTTCTATAGCTGCACCATCGAGAGCATCCTGACGGGTTGCATCACTGCCTGGTATGGCAACTGCTCGGCCTCCGACTGCAAGGCACTACAGAGGGTAGTGCGTACGGCCCAGTACATCACCGGGACCAAGCATCCTGCCATCCAGGACCTCTATACCATGGGGTGTCAGAGGAACGCCCTAAAAATTGTCAAGACTGCAGCCACCCTAGTCATATACTGTTCTCTCTGCTACCGCACGGCAAGCGGTACCGGAGCGGCAAGTCTAGGTCCAAGAGGTTTCTAAACAGCTTCTAACCCCAAGCCATAAGACTCCTGAACATCTAATCAAATGGCCACCCAGACTATTTGCATTTTACACTGCTGCTACTCTCTGTTATAATCTACGCATAGTAACTTTAATTACTTTACCGACATGTACATATTACCTCAATTACCTTGACTAACCGGTGCCCCCTCACATAGACTCTGTACCGGTACCCCCTGAATATAGTCTCACTGTTGTTATTTTACTGCTGCTTCTTAATTATTTGTTACTTTTATTTATTATTATTTGTAGGTATTTTTCTTAGAACTGCATTGTTGGTTAAGGTCTTGTAATTAAGCATTTCACTGTAAGGTCTACAGCTGTTGTATTCATTGCCTGTGACAAATACAATTTGATTTGATATAATTTGATAAGTGCATGTGAAACCAACGTCAGTGTGCTAGCTTAGCAGTATACCATCCTCCCTCTCTTAGTACAACTCAGGGTGAACTGTCCATGCCACGGCCTTCTGCCTCGCCAACACAACATGCAATGTATGAACCAGTTGAGCTCTATTGGGGCGTCAAGTAGCCTAGTGGTTAGAGCCTTGGACTAGCAACTGAAAGGTTGCAAGATCAAATCCCTGAGCTGACAAGGTAAAAGTATGTCGTTCTACCCCTGAACAAGGCAGTTAACCAACTGTTCCTAGGCTGCCATTGAAAATAAGAATTTGTTCTTAACTTATTTGCCTGGTAAAAAAGAGAAGGATCCAATTTGCTAGCAACATTTCAAGCTAGCTGTGGAGTGAGCTTACAGCATGTTCTTATATCCGTTACACATACTCTGATTAACACTAGAAGAACACTTTGACTCAATATTAATGTACATTTCTAATATCTCTGCCATTTTTAAAGTCATGCCTCCCTTCGTCCTTGACTTTTTAACACACTTATGAGGTAAGACTTTCGATATTACTAACAGCATTTGTGTTGTAAGCAGTTTTAATTCCCTTGTGTTGTCTTAAGGGTCAAAAAAGGACCCGCCACTCTGTTTAACAGCAGAGAAAACCCCATAATAATATTTTTTCAACTTGAAATGTGATTACTTTTCCTAGAGTGACCCCAACATTAAAAAAATAAGAATAATCATTAAAAAAGTGAAACATTGCCTTTGTTCATATTTCCATGAAAGCTGTACACCACCAGGGCACAAACATTGTCTTAGGGTCATTTTTGACACGGCAGTTATAAAATCATTTACACACCACAAAAACCACAAAGAAACACACACACATATACACACACAATGATAATGTGTGGACTGATTGAACTCAGCCAGCAGCTTCTAATGAGGAAAATCACCATGGTTGGTTTGAAAGAACAAGCCTGAGCTCCACCCTGCACTCCTCGCAACAAGGGGGAGAGAGGCCTTCTCATCAAAGTTTGCCTTCACCCCCACCACCACTCTAGTTTCTTACCTCCCAAAGAGGAGCAAGAATGCGGTCCCCCTGAGCACACTGCACAAAACGGCTGAGATCAGTGGTCGTGAGGACAGGAAGTCAGCCATCATCCTGGACTACAACCACAACAAAGGAGGCGTGGACAACCTGGACAAGGTGATTGGAACTTACAGCTGCAGGAGGATGACTGCCCGCTGGCCCCTGGTCATCTTCCATAACATCATTGATGTGTCCTCACACAATGCCTTTGTGATATGGAACAAGATCAACCCTACCTGGATGCCTGATAAGCAGAACAACAGGAGGGTGCTCCTGGAGCAGCTGGGAAAGGCACATGTAACCCATGTAATCTGGACCCCTACAAATCAGCCGGGCTAGACAATCTGGACCCTTTCTTTCTAAAATTATCTGCCGAAATTGTTGCCACCCCTATTACTAGCCTGTTCAACCTCTCTTTCGTGTCGTCTGAGATTCCCAAAGATTGGAAAGCAGCTGCGGTCATCCCCCTCTTCAAAGGGGGGGACACTCTTGACCCAAACTGCTACAGACCTATATCTATCCTACCGTGCCTTTCTAAGGTCTTCGAAAGCCAAGTCAACAAACAGATTACCGAACATTTCGAATCTCACCATACCTTCTCTGCTATGCAATCTGGTTTCAGAGCTGGTCATGGGTGCACCTCAGCCACGCTCAAGGTCCTAAACGATATCTTAACCGCCATCGATAAGAAACATTACTGTGCAGCCGTATTCATTGATCTGGCCAAGGCTTTCGACTCTGTCAATCACCACATCCTCATCGGCAGACTCGACAGCCTTGGTTTCTCAAATAATTGCCTCGCCTGGTTCACCAACTACTTCTCTGATAGAGTTCAATGTGTCAAATCGGAGGGTCTGCTGTCCGGACCTTTGGCAGTCTCTATGGGGGTGCCACAGGGTTCAATTCTTGGACCGACTCTCTTCTCTGTATACATCAATGAGGTCGCTCTTGCTGCTGGTGAGTCCCTGATCCACCTCTACGCAGACGACACCATTCTGTATACTTCCGGCCCTTCTTTGGACACTGTGTTAACAACCCTCCAGGCAAGCTTCAATGCCATACAACTCTCCTTCAGTGGCCTCCAATTGCTCTTAAATACAAGTAAAACTAAATGCATGCTCTCCAACCGATCGCTACCTGCACCTACCAGCCTGTCCAACATCACTACTCTGGACGGCTCTGACTTAGAATACGTGGACAACTACAAATACTTAGGTGTCTGGTTAGACTGTAAACTCTCCTTCCAGACCCATATCAAACATCTCCAATCCAAAGTTAAATCTAGAATTGGCTTCCTATTTCACAACAAAGCATCCTTCACTCATGCTGCCAAACATACCCTTGTAAAACTGACCATCCTACCAGTCCTCGACTTTGGCGATGTCATTTACAAAATAGCCTCCAATACCCTACTCAACAAATTGGATGCAGTCTATCACAGTGCAATCCGTTTTATCACCAAAGCCCCATATACTACCCACCATTGCGACCTGTACGCTCTCGTTGGCTGGCCCTCGCTTCATACTCGTCGCCAAACCCACTGGCTCCATGTCATCTACAAGACCCTGCTAGGTAAAGTCCCCCTTATCTCAGCTCGCTGGTCACCATAGCATCTCCCACCTGTAGCACACGCTCCAGCAGGTATATCTCTCTAGTCACCCCCAAAACCAATTCTTTCTTTGGCCGCCTCTCCTTCCAGTTCTCTGCTGCCAATGACTGGAACGAACTACAAAAATCTCTGAAACTGGAAACACTTATCTCCCTCACTAGCTTTAAGCACCAACTGTCAGAGCAGCTCACAGATTACTGCACCTGTACATAGCCCACCTATAATTTAGCCCAAACAACTACCTCTTTCCCAACTGTATATAATTTTTATTTATTTATTTATTTTGCTCCTTTGCACCCCATTATTTTTATTTCTACTTTGCACATTCTTCCATTGCAAAACTACCATTCCAGTGTTTTACTTGCTATATTGTATTTACTTTGCCACCATGGCCTTTTTTGCCATTACCTCCCTTCTCACCTCATTTGCTCACATTGTATATAGACTTGTTTATACTGTATTATTGACTGTATCTTTGTTTTACTCCATGTGTAACTCTGTGTCGTTGTATCTGTCGAACTGCTTTGCTTTATCTTGGCCAGGTCGCAATTGTAAATGAGAACTTGTTCTCAACTTGCCTACCTGGTTAAATAAAGGTAAAATAAATAAATAAATAAATTTAAAAAAAACACACATTTAAAGAAGGGAGCGCCTCCCCCACACAGCAGCCTCTGCAGCGCTGGTGAAAGCTGTGTAGGGGGCTGAATCTTGTCCTGATCCACCTGAGGCTGCAGCTGGGGCAGGCAAGAGGAGGAGATGCCAATTCTGCCCCACAAAGAAGGACCGTAAAACAAATACTATGTGCTGCACATGTGAGAAATACATCAAGTCCATGCACACACACTTGCCCTACATGTGCTAATTAGAGTTGATTAATTTATGCTCTTCAAGTTTTTGTTTTGTATCTATTATCTTATTTTATTCTTATTTATTGTTGTTGTTTATACACCTTGTGGGTGGGGGCAAAGGTTAAAAAAATGGGAGGACACTAGTATTTTGTAGTTGAATTCCCCATTGTACAGTATATAAGAATATATCTATGTTGCGAAAAAAAGTTCAAGACTTATTGTTTCCCTTCAATAAAATGCATTTCTGCACATTTCTGCTACTTTCTGAGGCTATACAAGTGCTATCTCTTGCTAAAAAAAATATATGTTTACACCTATGCAGTACCTTTAGCAATAATAATCATAAGTAACCTCTACTTTAGTAAAGAAAACAAGTATGACAGGTGTGTTGTAATGAAAACGAGTGTCCACTGATTAAATGCAGTCTTTCTGCATTGTGAAGAGGGAAAACCCAGATATTCACAAAGTTTGTGATGAATGACAGGTTGTTTCTTTATGCAAAATAGATTTGGGGTTTAAAATTCAATGAAGCTGCTTTATTTGAGGGGTTTTAGTGAAGGTGGGTCATTTTTACCCTTAGGACAAGGGGAATATACACAATGTTAAGACCACACAAGGATGAAGAGGATAGCTACCATTCCTTTCATAGGCTACAGAACTGCATTACCATGTGTTTGTGTAGGGACTGCATATCCCCGTCACACAAAATCACGTCCAATCTCTCCAGTCATTGCCCAGTGAATTCCGATGCTTCTGTTTCCAGTGCATGTGTCTCTCTCTATGTGTGTCTCTCTCTGTGTGTCTTTGTGTCTGCGTGTGTGTGTCTTGCCTTTAGATTATGTTTCATGTCATACGCCTTTTCCTGGGAGTTTTTTTCCTTCTAATTATGCCAAGTTCTCTGTGGAGCTCCCCTCTCTCTTTGTGTGTGTGTGTGTGTGTGTGTGTGTGTGCGCGTGTACGTGCATGTGTGTGTGTGGCTGTAGCTGCTGAACAGCGGTGGCCCCCAGGGGACAGTAGGGACTGACTGGGACACTAATGAAGCGTCTCTCTCTCTCTTTTCATTTTCTCTCTATGTTCTCTCTCTCTCTCTCTTCCCCATCTCTCTTATCATTAGGAGGCCTATTTAATAGAGCAGCATCCAAAGGGGGTCAAGATAAAAAAACACCACCCTGTGGCGACCGACCAAAGTCAAACCAAGAGGGAGACCCCAAGGAGACCCGCAATGAACCATGAGACTACAGAGGGACCGCAATGAACCATGAGACTACAGAGGGACTGCAATGAACCATGAGACTACAGAAGGACCGCAATGAACCATGAGACTACAGAGGGACTGCAATGAACCATGAGACTACAGAAGGACCGCAATGAACCATGAGACTACAGAGGGACCGCAATGAACCATGAGACTAGAGAGGGACCGCAATGGAACCACAAGCTCTAGAGAGGGACAGCAATGGAACCACAAGCTCTAGAGAGGGACAGCAATGGAACCACAAGCTCTAGAGAGGGATCGCAATGGAACCATGACCCTAGAGAGGGACCGCAATGGAACCATGACCCTAGAGAGGGACCGCAATGGAACCATGACCCTAGAGAGGGACCGCAATGGAACCATGAGACTAGAAAGGGACCGCAATGGAACCATGAGACTAGAGGGACCGCAATGGAACCATGAGACTAGAGGGACCGCAATGGAACCATGAGACTAGAGGGACCGCAATGGAACCATGAGACTAGAGAGGGACTGCAATGGAAACATGAGACTAGAGAGGGACTGCAATGGAAACATGAGACTAGACAGGGACCGCAATGGAACCATGAGACTACAGCGGGACCGCAATGGAACCATGAGACTAGAGGGATCACAATGGAAACATGAGACTAGAGAGGGACCGCAATGGAAACATGAGACTAGACAGGGACCGCAATGGAAACATGAGACTAGACAGGGACCGCAATGGAACCATGAGACTAGACAGGGACCGCAATGGAAACATGAGACTAGACAGGGACCGCAATGGAACCATGAGACTAGAGGGATCGCAATGGAACCATGAGACTAGACAGGGACCACAATGGAAACATGAGACTAGACAGGGACCGCAATGGAAACATGAGACTAGAAAGGGGCCGCAATGGAACCATGAGACTAGAGAGATCGCAATGGAAACATGACCTTAGAGACGAACGTCAATGGAAACATGAGACTAGACAGGGACCGCAATGGAACCATGAGACTAGAGGGATCGCAATGGAAACATGAGACTACAGCGGGATCGCAATGGAACCATGAGACTAGAGGGATCGCAATGGAACCATGACCCTAGAGACGAACCGCAGTGGAACCATGAGACAAGAGGGACCGCAATTGAACCATGAGACTACACAGGGACCGCAATGGAAACATGAGACTAGAGAGGGACCGCAATGGAACCATGAGACTAGAGGGACCGCAATGGAACCATGATCGCAATGGAACCATGACCCTAGAGACGAACCGCAATGGAAACATGAGACTAGACAGAGACTAGATCGCAATGGACCGCAGTGGATCCATGAGACTAGAGGGACCGCAATGGAACCATGACCCTAGAGACGAACCGCAATGGAAACATGAGACTAGACAGAGACTAGATCGCAATGGACCGCAATGGAACCATGAGACTAGAGGGACCGCAATGGAACCATGAGACTAGAGGGACCGCAATGGAACCATGAGACTAGAGGGACCGCAATGGAAACATGAGACTAGAGGGACCGAATGGAACCATGAGACTAGAGGGACCGCAATGGAACCATGAGACTAGAGGGACCGCAATGGAACCATGAGACTAGAGGGACCGCAATGGAACCATGAGACTAGAGCGGGATCGCAATTGAAGCAAGAGCCAGAAGGGGACTGAACTTAGTTTACACAAGGACCAAGAAGCTGTGACAGTATAGAGAACCAGAGTGGGACTCTATGTGTGTGCCTCAATGACTGTATACATGTATGGACAAAGCCATCGATCACGTGAAACCATTCATTCCTATGTGAAGACTCAATAGCGCATTGAAACCAAATACCGTTGGTGAAGACGGCATCTCATGGAGACACAACATGCACAGTTGGAGCTACTCCAGGAAGTGATGTTGCAGATTAGCTCAGTGCTGCCCCCTCTCATTGAGTAACTCAAATTGAAGGCCTACCGCGGTACTGCAGGCTGCCATTAGCAACTAAATAATCCTTATAACTTCTTCTGTGTGGGATTTTGAAATGATAGGTTCAAGGACATACATCTGGTGTATTAAAGCAACTATTGGTACCATGATTGTCTTCAAAAAATGTCATGGGGGATCCTGTTTTCTGCAAACAATGCCTGCAGTACCGCAGTCGGCCTTGAACTGCCGTGGCTTCAATAAGAAAGCGCAGTCAATCTTCCCTGGATGGCCTTTGTATGTGTGTGTGTGTGTGTGTGGACTTCATTGCTAGTCAAAGAGGAAGAGAGAGAATATTTGTGTGTTAATGTGAGGATATGAAATCACAACCCACCATCACGTCGGTTGAATTCTTAAGCAATTTGCACAAATTTTATTAGTGCAGGAAAAACACAGTACAGGGGTGTTTCATGTGCATACTCTCTCCCAACACCATCTCTATATAATATATTTATATATACCAAACCTCCCCCACCTTTCATAGTTTGAAATGCCAAAACACAGAAGGGGGAATTAAAGCAATAAAACAACAACACACAATAAATCTCATCAAATGCGACATCAATTTGAAATACAGATGTAGGATCTTAATTTGAGGCAGTTTGGTACAGCAGGAAAATAATCCTGACGCAATGGTAAATGTGAATTATTATTATGTATTATAATGAATGGACATTTTTGTAAGGGTTGATACATTTTACGTAAGGGAAAATCAAGTCTAAAATTTCAAAGTGGAAATGTTAAACCTCAAACTACAAGCTTTAAATGTCCTGCATTGCAGGAAGGTTCTCTTGCAACAGGGTGATTAAACTGAAGATCCTACAACTGTACAAAAAAAAAAATGTTTAAAAAAAGATTTAGGTATTGTAGGTAGTGAGATATTCACATAAATAAACCAACATACATAATTAAAACATCATCAATAAATAACACATTGATAATCAATTTAATTAAATAACTAAATATAGCTGGACAATATAAGTATTGATTGATCCTAACCCAGTTCACTTGGGGTGGGTTCTATGCGGCTTCCTGATTGAGGGTCAATCCCAAACGACACCCTATTCCCTAGATAGTGCGGCATTTTTTTTTGTACCATACTATTCCCTAGATAGTGCACTACTTCGACCAAACTACTCCCTAGATAGTGAATTATTTTGGAACAATCTGTTCTCTAGAATAGTGCACTACTAACCCTTATGTATTGTAGTGCACTGTCTAGTGAAAGGGGTGGCATTTGAGCTGCAGATTCCCTGAAATGACTGGTGAGCTCTCTGTGTTTGTGGGGCCTCCTTACTGGGTTAGTCTATTGCTTATAAGTTTATAAATTGCCTGGCTGGGCTGATGAGACAGTGGATTGCGCAGTCAGATGGGACAGAGTAAACAGGCATTTTTCACGTCATAGATTTAGCCGGTGGCAACTCGTGGAATAGACACCGGCTGGAATGCGGTTTTAACCAATAACCAAGGATTAGACCCACCCGTTGTATAAATGTATTGGCTACTAGAACGCGACTTCCAGTCATATAAGGGTTGGGTGAACAGTATATGGTGTTTTATGTTTGAGTCTAATGTTAATTCCAAGTTGTATATCTGTGTATATCCAAAGATCCATGTCGCCAGCAAACTTCTACTCCTACCTCCTTAGTACAGTAGGTAAGCCTTGTCCGAGCCAGAACGGCCCATTGGGCAGGAAGCCTATATCTCCTGTTTCGGTAGTGTGAAGCAGCTTGATATACAAGGACACTGGTAGTCCTTAGTGTGAAGTACAATAATATATTTGCAAAGCATACTCAACAGTATGCTAGTATGGATAATGGGACAACACATTGTTTACGGGATGTGCTCTTGTCAGGAATGACATCAACAGGGTTTTTAAGGAGGAGAGCAGAATTGTTTACTAAAGACATTTTGGACCCTTCCGTATATGCCCCTTGAAGAATCCATTATGCATTCCATTGCATTCAGAACCACAATAACCAAGACAGGCTTTCATCACATCATCCATCCAGTCACTGTAGCACTATGTTCTTGAAATCATCCAACATTTGGTTGCTTTTAAGGGGAGAAGTGGAATGGGGTCATGTTAACAAAGAAAGAAAAAAAAAACGACCATAGCCCGGATTTTAAATGGGGCAATCTCTGATTAGATACAACCAGCTAACTAGCTCTGGACACTTAGTTAGCAAGCGTCTAAGAGTAGGAGTGCTGATCTAGGATCAGGTCTTCCACGTCCATAATGACAATGACCTAAAAGGCTAAGCTGATCCCAGATCCACATTCCTACTCTGAGTGAGGGGTTCTTAGAAAAAGTCTTAAGTTAAATATCCATACATAAGAACTAGTAAAAGACAAGCGTAAATGAGAAAAGACTAAGAAGGAGGTGGGTATTTAAGGTGTGGATAATAGAAAGAGGGAGGATCTAGATCTCAACCCCACCCCGCACCCCGCCCCCTACTCCCAAACCACATCCCACCTCTATTACTTCAATTAAAGGGCTGGATAGTGGAATGCCGGGAAGGGGCTAGGCGGAATGACTTTGCGTGTGTTATTTGTGCCTTCACTTGTAATGGCTCTGTCCTTGAAATAGAAAATAGGTTTCATTCCAATAATAATACTATTAATTAGTTGTGAGATTAAAGCGTAAGGAGTCTGGGCTTTCAGGAGCAGTTCAGTTCAGTGTGCTACATACGAGGGGAAAGGAGGGGTGTGGGCGTGTGGGCAAACACGGTCCCGACAGGCAGAAGGATCGGTTCTGTGCGTAGGAAGGGTGTGTGTTTGTGGTTGTGTGTTTGTGCAGACTTCAGTGTCAAGTGTGTTAGACTTTTGTCAGGTTTGTGCGATTGTGGGCATCGGCATGGGCGTGTAGCTCCTATTGTTATATATAGGTACTATGTGACTGTGCTGTGAGGGCATTAGTTTCCAACTATTTTTCCGGTCTCCTCTTTCCTTGTACTCTCTCTCTCTATCTCTCATTCTCTCTCTCTCCCTCTCTCTCTCTCTCCCTCTCTCTCTCCCTCTCTCTCTCTCTCTCTCTCTCTCTCTCTCCTCTCTCTCTCTCTCTCTCTCTCTCTCTGTCAGCTGTATGTCTCTGTGTAAAACTGAGGGCGATCAGATCAGGTTTTGTTCGTCACTGGCACCTGGTCCAGAGACGTTATCGCGTGTGTATTTAAGGACCAGGGGGTTTTAGGTTACCCTGTGTGACAGCAGAATAAATTCTACTCTAGGCCCGAACCACTAGAACACAACATTTAGCTACACCTACTGTAGGTGACTAAGACCTGGGACAGACTGGGACCAGAAGCCGGTTCGGGCATTTCGAACACACCGGCTAGTTGACTATACTCTGACTATACTATACTCTGTATACTCTGACTATACTATACTCTGTATACTCTGACTATACTATACTCTGTATACTCTGACTATACTATACTCTGTATACTCTGACTATACTATACTCTGTATACTCTGACTATACTATACTCTGTATACTCTGACTATACTATACTCTGTATACTCTGACTATACTATACTCTGTATACTCTGACTATACTATACTCTGTATACCCTGACTATACTATACTCTGTATACTCTGACTATACTATACGCTGTTTCTTGACGGGTTACGTAAACGTCTGTTGATTTGATATTGGTATTGATTTTCATGACCCAATAAGAGCATTAGTAACTGACTGATTGATGGGGGAAAAAAAGGCCCGGAAACCTGTATGGACCCTGTAGTATTTCTAATGGTAACGGCACTTGCAATTGACCATCCGTCTATCGATCTCGGCGCGGGCACACTGCCAGCCACCTCAAGGTGTTAACCAAGGTAACAGTGGTTACTGTGGTAACCGTCGGACGACGTCATCACACGTGAGGAGCAGTCGAGCTGATCCGCGCGATCGGATGTCTGGACTACAGCGGCGGGAAACAGAATTGAAAGGAAGAGAGATATAGAGCCGTATCAAACTGGCTAACTATAGCAATCTAAAGACCTGAGCTAGTAACTCTGCCCTTTTCTATCGAGAGAGAGAGAGAGAGAGAGAGAGAGAGAGAGGGAGATACACTTAAATGAATGAAAGAGAGAATGTGATTTTGTTTAGTTTGACATGTGCAGTAGCCAGTTGTTTCATTTGGGAGAAGGAGATGTGCTTTGTCTGTCAGAGGACTTTTGTTCTCTGTTCTCAAGGGGGACAGTTTTCCCCTCTTTTGGGAATTTGGGGCTTCTTGGGAGGGGGCATGGGGACGTGTGTCTGTGCGGTGGGACAG
Organism: Oncorhynchus tshawytscha; assembly: GCF_018296145.1. Taxonomy (NCBI): domain Eukaryota; kingdom Metazoa; phylum Chordata; class Actinopteri; order Salmoniformes; family Salmonidae; genus Oncorhynchus; species Oncorhynchus tshawytscha. The sequence goes on from NC_056443.1 coordinate 19,169,082, forward strand.
GGAATGGAGGGTGCGTTTGGGTTGAGGGTGCATGGGGTACATGTCAGGATATCTGCAAAGATGGTGGTGACTGGGGTTATTGGTCATGCAAGATTATAAATTCCGCTTTACCATCTCTCTCCTTCCCCTCTCGTCTCTTGTCCTCTCTTTCTCTCACAGCGAGGATATCGGTTGGTTCTCTAATTTTCAATTATTCAATTCCTGCTTCCCCCTCCCCCCTCCCCTCCCCTCCTTCCACCCCCCTCCACCTCTCCTTCTCCAACCTCTCACCCTCCATCCTTTTCAGTCCCTCTTTCTCTGTTCTGCGGAAGGTTATTTTTTAATTTTTTTGTGGTTATATATATATTTTTTGTCTTTCTTTCTTGGTTCTCCTTCTGTCGCTCTACTTCTTCTTCTTCTGGAACCGTCTGAACTGGTTCTGGATGGCGAGTGCTGCTTTCTCCGTCTCCGGTGCTTCCAGGTCAATGTCCACTTCCTCTTCCTCCTCCCCGGCCGTCGGAGGCTTGGAGTCAACCGCCTTCTCTGGAGGGGGTCATTAATCAATACATGTCAATCTATCAATATGCCTATTACTTAATCCACCGACCAATCAACACATCCGTCAGTACATCAAGCCACGATCAAGGTTTGAGCAGGAAAAGGTATCGCTCTTTAAAAGCGGACATAGGGACATGGAACACACTCGCACGAGTGAAGACACACACACACACACACACACACTAGCGCTGCTCCCACACCCATGTTCAACTTGCTCAAGTTTGGCCCGGCCATAAGGGGGACAAGGCAGTGGTTACGTATTTGGGGTGAGTTAGTGTGTTAGTCGTGCTGCTGTATGTTCCAGACCTGGGTTCAAATACTATTTGAAGTATCTCAAATACTTTTAAGTCTTTTCTTTTAGCCTGCCCGTGGACTGCCAGATGGGAAAGGTTTGGAATTCTGCAATTATTCCATCGAATCCATTGTGCCAGGCAAGCTCAATCAAGCTCGGTTAGAGCATTTGAAATGATCTCAAATAGTAGTTGAACTCAGATCTGGTAGTTTCAGCATCACTGTTTATCACATCTGAAGGAGCCTTCCGATGACGAGATTGAGCCACTAATTGGAGATGGGAACAATGATGACTGAGAGTAGGTGAGGAGGACACTTCAGAAGAGAGATGAAGACAGGAGGTGGGGGGTGAAGAAGACAGATAGAGGGGGAGAGAGGGAGATGTCCGATGTAAGAGAGAGAGAGGGAGATGTCCGATGAGAGAGAGAGCGAGAGAGATGTCCGATGTGAGAGAGAGCGAGAGAGATGTCCGATGTGAGAGAGAGCGAGAGAGAGAGAGAGAGAGAGAGAGAGAGAGAGAGAGAGAGAGAGAGAGAGAGAGAGAGAGAGCTCTTCTAACAGTCCAAAGTGGCTGGAGAGAAGATGTACAGTCGAGGGTCCTAGACAAGCAAACGCATCAATTCTATTTTTAGTGTCCTGGAGAATAAAAACACAACGAGGGGCCAAATATGGAGGCGTACATTTTGTTTATGCATTTGCCCTAAAAAAGAAATTCCAGTGAATCCAGACAGAATCTTGAAAATGTGGCTTTCACCCGGTTAGCTAAGTTTAAGGATACAGATACACAACAGAAAGTGGGGAGAGGGAGAGACAGAGAGAGAGTGTGAGGGGAGAGAGACAGAGAGAGTGTGAGGTGGAGAGAGGGAGAGACAGAGAGAGAGTGTGAGGGGAGAGAGGGAGCGACAGAGAGAGAGTGTGAGGGGAGAGAGGGAGCGACAGACAGAGAGTGTGAGGGGAGAGAGGGAGCGACAGAGAGAGAGTGTGAGGGGAGAGAGGGAGAGAGTGTGAGGGGAGAGAGGGAGCGACAGACAGAGAGTGTGAGGGGAGAGAGGGAGAGACAGAGGGAGAGTGTGAGGGGAGAGAGGGAGAGACAGCGAGAGAGTGTGAGGGAGAGAGACAGAGAGAGAGTGTGAGGTGGAGAGAGACAGAGAGAGAGTGTGAGGGAGAGAGACAGAGAGAGAGTGTGAGGTGGAGAGAGACAGAGAGAGAGTGTGAGGGGAGAGAGACAGAGAGAGAGTGTGAGGGGAGAGAGACAGAGAGAGTGTGAGGTGGAGAGAGGGAGAGACAGCGAGAGAGTGTGAGGTGGAGAGAGACAGAGAGAGTGTGAGGTGGAGAGAGACAGAGAGAGAGTGTGAGGTGGAGAGAGGGAGAGACAGCGAGAGAGTGTGAGGTGGAGAGAGACAGAGAGAGAGTGTGAGGTGGAGAGAGGGAGAGAGAGTGTGAGGTGGAGAGAGGGAGAGACAGCAAGAGAGTGTGAGGTGGAAAAAGGGAGAGACAGAGAGAGAGTGTGAGGTGGAGAGAGACAGAGAGAGAGTGTGAGGTGGAGAGAGACAGAGAGAGAGTGTGAGGTGGAGAGAGACAGAGAGAGAGTGTGAGGTGGAGAGAGGGAGAGACAGCAAGAGAGTGTGAGGTGGAAAAAGGGAGAGACAGAGAGAGAGTGTGAGGTGGAGAGAGACAGAGAGAGAGTGTGAGGTGGAGAGAGGGAGAGACAGAGAGAGAGTGTGAGGTGGAGAGAGACAGAGAGAGAGTGTGAGGTGGAGAGAGGGAGAGACAGAGAGAGAGTGTGAGGTGGAGAGAGGGAGAGACAGCAAGAGAGTGTGAGGTGGAAAAAGGGAGAGACAGAGAGAGAGAGTGTGAGGGGAACAGAGAGAGACAGATGGAGAGACATAAAGTTCACAGAGTACGGCGTCTGAATACATAAACAGTCAGGCAGACCTTTGTTGTCCGATGCCGGCGTCTGGCTGCTGTTGGGATTCCCAGTGGACCTGAGCTGGAGAGAGGAAGAGAAAGGAAGAGAAGAGGTGTCACTTACAACAGGATGGCTCTCACACACAGCATTAGCAGTATCAACTCCATAACCATCATCACCCTTACAAGAAACATAACCATTATCAGCAACTAGTGTCAACTACATAACCAGTTATCAACTACATTACCATTATCACCTTTAACAGAAACATACAGGTGTATGACCTTAATTGAATCACTCTTTGGTTGCTGACAATTTTCCTGCACCGCAGGTGATGCAGATGATCTTTGTGATGTACATAGATTCACTGAAAACACTAACATACGGTTAGTTATATTAATAGTATTGCACTTTTCATGTATCCTACATTTGGCCAGCTAATAGAACTAACCACGATCAAGCAAAATTACGGACTAAATGCCCAAATCCTGTTGCTGCAGGATTATTTTGCTGTGACAATATCGGTCAAATGAAGGTCCGACATCTGTAACCATTATCAGCGAAACACCACTAGTGTCGAGTACATACAACAGTGTCAACTCTATAGCCAGCGTCAACAACATGACCTGTCCTATGTCAGAGCCGTTATCAACTCTATAGCCAGCGTCAACAACATGACCTGTCCTATGTCAGAGCCGTTATCAACTCTATAGCCAGCGTCAACAACATGACCTGTCCTATGTCAGAGCCGTTATCAACTCTATAGCCAGCGTCAACAACATGACCTGTCCTATGTCAGAGCCGTTATCAACTCTATAGCCAGCGTCAACAACATGACCTGTCCTATGTCAGAGCCGTTATCAACTCTATAGCCAGCGTCAACAACATGACCTGTCCTATGTCAGAGCCGTTATCAACTCTATAGCCAGCGTCAACAACATGACCTGTCCTATGTCAGAGCCGTTATCAACTCTATAGCCAGCGTCAACAACATGACCTGTCCTATGTCAGAGCCGTTATCAACTCTATAGCCAGCGTCAACAACATGACCTGTTCCTATGTCAGAGCCGTTATCAACTCTATAGCCAGCGTCAACAACATGACCTGTCCTATGTCAGAGCCGTTATCAACTCTATAGCCAGCGTCAACAACATGACCTGTCCTATGTCAGAGCCGTTATCAACTACATAGCCAGCGTCAACAACATGACCTGTCCTATGTCAGAGCCGTTATCAACTCTATAGCCAGCGTCAACAACATGACCTGTCCTATGTCAGAGCCGTTATCAACTCTATAGCCAGCGTCAACAACATGACCTGTCCTATGTCAGAGCCGTTATCAACGACATAACCAGCATCAACAACTCATAACCACCATGCAACCAACATCAACTACAGAACCACCATATAACCAACATCAACTACAGAACCACGATCCACTACATAGTATACTACAAGTATCAACTGCCTGAATGTAAAAAGCCACATATGAGGACAGAGTCCTCTTGGGAGTGGGTAATCGGAGTGTCTGTATGAGAGTGATATCGCCAGAGACGCAAAGGGTCCACTCAGGAGACAGTGTTGTGTTCTTTTCTCTCCTTTCCCCTTTCGTCTATTACCATTACCCAGTAGTTTACACACGTGTGTGTGTGTGTGTGTTTGTGTGTGTGCGGTGTGTGTGTAACCCCTCCCTGTGTGTGACAGGTGACATTTTATGCTCTCTCTTTCTCATCTCCCCCTCTATTTCATCTCCCCCCTCCTCTCTCTCTCTCCCCTCTCACCTCCCCCTCTCTTTCATCCCCCTCTCTCTCTCTCTCTCTCTCCTCCCTCTCTTGTATCTCTCTGTCGTTTCCCTCTCTCTTTCTATCTATTTGTGTTTTTAAGACTGTCTCCTCATTAGCACTACGCTTATGCGTCTGGGGCGGGGAGAATGAGAGAGAGAGAGAGAGAGAGAGAGAGAGAGAGAGAGAGAGAGAGAGAGAGCCTATGTGTGTGTGTAAGGGGAGTACAGTAGGAGTGTGTGTGCAGAGAGAGAGAGAGAGAGAGAGAGAGAGAGAGAGAGAGAGAGAGACTGTGTGTGTGTAAGGGGGAGTACAGTAGGAGTGTGTGTGCAGTAGGGCATGCACGTGTGCATTGTGACCCTACGTAACCTCGACGTCCCCATTGCACCTTGTTGACGCCGGCGCAGAATGGCCCGTGCATAAAACAATCTCCAGCTAAGCGCAAGACGCAAACAGGAGGCCTGCCACTCAGGCCTTAGCGATAGGGTAAAATAAAAAATAATACAGTCAGCCCTAGTCAGGGATAACGAGACCTTAGAGACTTGTGTAAATGACGAAGACTGAGTGCGTGTCTCATTATGTGTTTACCAGAGAGGGGGAGAGGGAGATAGAACGGAAGAAAGAGAGAGGGGTGAGGGAGAGATAGGGAGAGAAAGAAAGACAGGGTGGATAAATGAGAGCGAGAGAGAGAGAGAGAGAGAGAGAGAGAGAGAAAGAGAGACAAGGGGGACTTGCAAATGTTGGTAAGCCAGAGAGTAAGAGCAAGAGCTCGCTGAGTGAGTAAGAGAGAGAGCATATAGAGGCGTCCACGGGTGGCATTAAATCGAAAGCTCAGCTTTCAATCACTGTCAGCGCTGCAGTGGGAGAGAGAGAGAGGAGAGAGAGAGAGAGAGAGAGAGAGAGAGAGAGAGAGAGAGAGAGAGAGAGAGAGAGAGAGAGAGAGAGAGAGAGAGAGAGAGAGAGAGAGAGAGAGAGAGAGAGAGAGAGAGAGAGAGAGGGAGAGAGAGGAGAGAGAGAGAGAGGGAGAGAGAGAGAGAGAGAGAGAGAGAGAGAGAGAGAGAGAGAGAGAGAGAGAGAGAGAGAGAGAGAGAGAGAGAGAGAGAGAGAGAGAGAGAGAGAGAGAGAGAGAGAGCGATACTGTACACTGAAATACTGTGGACGCCGATATAGATTTGGATCAGTATTACAGCGTATGGCAAATCTATCTGGGCTATCAGTGTCACTAAGCTATAGCTTTATGTTCCATATCATCCATCTGTGATCCATCATCATCTTCTCCATTGTCACTCCCCCTTCCCCTCTCCTCTCCCCCATTTCCCCTCTCTTCTCCCCCTTCCCCATTTCCCCTCTCCTCTCCCCCATTTCCCCTCTCCTCTCCCCCCCCATTTCCCCTCTCCTCTCCCCCCCCCATTTCCCCTCTCCCCCCCCTTCCCCATTTCCCCTCTCCCCCCTTTCCCCTCTCCTCTCTCCCCCCCCTTCCCCATTTCCCCTCTTCCCCCCCCCCCCCATTTCCCCTCTCCTCTCCCCCTTCCCCATCTCTCTGCCTGTCTGACTGACACACACACTGCCTGGAGGCAATGGTTCCCTCTCTATGCTGTGTTTTTGTTCTCGTACTCACAGGGGGGTAATAACTGACACATTGAAATGAAGCAGGCAGGAGAGGGGCTTGAGTAAGAGGAAGAGTGAGAAAGGGAGAGAGAGAGAAGGACAGAGAGAGAGAGAAGAAGGGAGAAAGGACAGGGGGACTCGAGAAGTAAACCAGGCATAAGGGTTGCACGGAGGTGGGATTGAATGACTAGCTGAATGAAGGGCAGAAAGAAAGGACAGGAGGGAGAAAGAAAGCAAGCACACAGGAGGGAGGGAATGAAGAGAGGGAGAGATGGAGAGAGAGCAAGGTTGAAGAGTGAAAAGAGAGACACAACCCACACGATAAACACATTCTCACTGTGAATAGACCTTCGTTTTACCCCCCCCCCTCCTCTTCCCCCACTCTCTTTCTCTCTTACACACAAACGCACACCCTCCCTCTCCTACATTCTTATCTCTACATGGATGGCTGGCTAACACTCAAATCCCCTAAGGTTTCTTATTATTCTCTCACAGGTTCTCTCTCCCTTCTCGCTTGTCAAGGATTTCTTCCTTACTTATTTGTCGCTGTTAATGCATTAATTCATGAACATGAGGCCAAGAGAGAGAAAGCCAGAGAGAGGAGAAGAGGGAAAGGGGGACCGCGGGAGGGAGGGATGCTAGACAGAGACAGATTGCAGCATTTAAGTGTCTGGGATTTGCTGTAAGTGATGAAGAGAGAGCGATGGAGAGAGAGAGAGAGAGAGAGAGAGAGAGAGAGAGAGAGAGAGAGAGAGAGAGGGGGAACGACAGTGGGGAAAAGAGTGAGAGAAACACAGGGAACCCGAGAGAGAGAAGACAGCGGGTGAATGAGAACGGAAGATTCCTGCTTATCGAGACAGACGGTCGGGAAAATGGAGTCAAGGGATAGACAGATATAGCCTAATATACACACGGCCAACATGATGTGTGCTTTAGCCAGACAAGCGTTCTATTCTAGGAATTTACGGTCCCAAATGGCACCCTATTTAGTCTTTAGTGCACTTCTTTAGACCAGGGGCCTTTTGAAAAGTAGTGCACTATATAGGGAATATGGTGCCATTTGGGATGCATTCTGTTTGCCATTTGATACATTAAAGATGTTTTTTGTTTGTTTTCAATACTGTACTACTCAATGAAATCATTGTGATGGTAATCTGTGTTCAGCCATCTGTTTGTATGGCCATTCATCACAGCTCCATACTGTACACATTCTGGTAAATTTGACAAAATGCCCTGGTTTTCCAGAAATCCTAGTTGGAAGATTCGCCGAATTAGAAGGGAATAAGCAGGAAATCCATAATCCTTCAACCACAATTTCGAGAAAACTGTTTTGGGGGAAAGGTACTGTGTTCAGCATGTGTTTGTATGGGCATTTGTCACGGCTCTGTGGTGTAGTCATCATCATCTAGCCAGCTGTCCATGGGGCTGTAAACTGTACTCTGCAAACTGTCCATGGGGCTGTAAACTGTACTCTGCCAACTGTCCATGGGGCTGTAAACTGTACTCTGCAAACTGTCCATGGGGCTATAAACTGTACTCTGCAAACTGTCCATAGGGCTGTAAACTGTACTCTGCAAACTGTCCATGGGGCTGTAAACTGTGCTCTGCAAACTGTCCATGGGGCTGTAAACTGTACTCTGCCAGCTGTCCATGGGGCTGTCCAAACTGTACTCTGCCATGGGGCTGTAAACTGTACTCTGCAAACTGTCCATGGGGCTGTAAACTGTACTCTGCAAACTGTCCATGGGGCTGTAAACTGTCCTGCAAACTGTCCATGGGGCTGTAAACTGTACTCTGCAAACTGTCCATGGGGCTGTAAACTGTACTCTGCAAACTGTCCATGGGGCTGTAAACTGTACTCTGCAAACTGTCCATGGGGCTGTAAACTGTACTCTGCAAACTGTCCATGGGGCTGGCTGTACTCTGCAAACTGTCCATGGGGCTGTAACTGTACTCTGCAAACTGTCCATGGGGCTGTAAACTGTACTCTGCAAACTGTCCATGGGGCTGTAAACTGTACTCTGCAAACTGTCCATGGGGCTGTAAACTGTACTCTGCAAACTGTCCATGGGGCTGTAAACTGTACTCTGCAAACTGTCCATGGGGCTGTAAACTGTACTCTGCAAACTGTCCATGGGGCTGTAAACTGTACTCTGCAAACTGTCCATGGGGCTGTAAACTGTACTCTGCAAACTGTCCATGGGGCTGTACTAAACTGTCCATGGGGCTGTAAACTGTACTCTGCAAACTGTCCATGGGGCTGTAAACTGTACTCTGCAAACTGTCCATGGGGCTGTAAACTGTACTCTGCAAACTGTCCATGGGGCTGTAAACTGTACTCTGCAAACTGTCCATGGGGCTGTCCAAAAACTGTACTCTGCAAACTGTCCATGGGGCTGTAAACTGTACTCTGCAACTGTCCATGGGGCTGTAAACTGTACTCTGCAAACTGTCCATGGGGCTGTAAACTGTACTCTGCAAACTGTCCATGGGGTCTGTAAACTGTACTCTGCAAACTGTCCATGGGGCTGTAAACTGTACTCTGCAAACTGTCCATGGGGCTGTAAACTGTACTCTGCAAACTGTCCATGGGGCTGTAAACTGTACAAACTGTCCATGGGGCTGTAAACTGTACTCTGCAAACTGTCCATGGGGCTGTAAACTGTACTCTGCAAACTGTCCATGGGGCTGTAAACTGTACTCTGCAAACTGTCCATGGGGCTGTAAACTGTACTCTGCAAACTGTCCATGGGGCTGTAAACTGTACTCTGCAAACTGTCCATGGGGCTGTAAACTGTACTCTGCAAACTGTCCATGGGGCTGTAAACTGTACTCTGCAAACTGTCCATGGGGCTGTAAACTGTACTCTGCAAACTGTCCATGGGGCTGTAAACTGTACTCTGCAAACTGTCCATGGGGCTGTAAACTGTACTCTGCAAACTGTCCATGGGGCTGTAAACTGTACTCTGCAAACTGTCCATGGGGCTGTAAACTGTACTCTGCAAACTGTCCATGGGGCTGTAAACTGTACTCTGCAAACTGTCCATGGGGCTGTAAACTGTACTCTGCAAACTGTCCATGGGGCTGTAAACTGTACTCTGCAAACTGTCCATGGGGCTGTAAACTGTACTCTGCAAACTGTCCATGGGGCTGTAAACTGTACTCTGCAAACTGTCCATGGGGCTGTAAACTGTACTCTGCAAACTGTCCATGGGGCTGTAAACTGTACTGTAAAACTGTCCATGGGGCTGTAAACTGTACTCTGCAAACTGTCCATGGGGCTGTAAACTGTACTCTCCATGGGGCTGTAAACTGTACTGTCCATGGGGCTGTAAACTGTACTCTGCAAACTGTCCATGGGGCTGTAAACTGTGTCCATGGGGCTCTGCAAACTGTCCATGGGGCTGTAAACTAAACTGTCCATGGGGCTGTAAACTGCAAACTGTCCATGGGGCTGTAAACTGTACTCTGCAAACTGTCCATGGGGCTGTAAACTGTACTCTGCAAACTGTCCATGGGGCTGTAAACTGTACTCTGCAAACTGTCCATGGGGCTGTAAACTGTACTCTGCAAACTGTCCATGGGGCTGTAAACTGTACTCTGCAAACTGTCCATGGGGCTGTAAACTGTACTCTGCAAACTGTCCATAGGGCTGTAAACTGTCTCTGCAAACTGTCCATGGGCTGTAAACTGTACTCTGCAAACTGTCCATGGGGCTGTAAACTGTACTCTGCAAACTGTCCATGGGGCTGTAAACTGTACTCTGCAAACTGTCCATGGGGCTGTAAACTGTACTCTGCCAAACTGTCCATGGGGCTGTAAACTGTACTCTGCTGTCCATGGGGCTGTAAACTGTAGTCTGCCAACTGTCCATGGGGCTGTAAACTGTACTCTGCCAACTGTCCATGGGGCTGTAAACTGTAGTCTGCCAACTGTCCATGGGGCTGTAAACTGTACTCTGCAAACTGTCCATGGGGCTGTAAACTGTACTCTGCAAACTGTCCATAGGGCTGTAAACTGTACTCTGCAAACTGTCCATAGGGCTGTAACTGTCCATGGGGCTGTAAACTGTACTGCAAACTGTCCATGGGGCTGTAAACTGTACTCTGCAAACTGTCCATGGGGCTGTAAACTGTACTCTGCAAACTGTCCATGGGGCTGTAAACTGTACTCTGCCAACTGTCCATGGGGCTGTAAACTGTACTCTGCAAACTGTCCATGGGGCTGTAAACTGTACTCTGCAAACTGTCCATGGGGCTGTAAACTGTACTCTGCAAACTGTCCATGGGGCTGTAAACTGTACTCTGCCAACTGTCCATGGGGCTGTAAACTGTACTCTGCCAACTGTCCATGGGGCTGGTACTGCAAACTGTCCATGGGGCTGTAAACTGTACTCTGCAAACTGTCCATGGGGCTGTAAACTGTAAAACTGTCCATGGGGCTGTAAACTCTGCAAACTGTCCATGGGGCTGTAAACTGTACTCTGCAAACTGTCCATGGGGCTGTAAACTGTACTCTGCAAACTGTCCATGGGGCTGTAAACTGTACTCTGCCAACTGTCCATGGGGCTGTAAACTGTACTCTGCAAACTGTCCATGGGGCTGTAAACTGTACTCTGCAAACTGTCCATAGGGCTGTAAACTGTACTCTGCAAACTGTCCATGGGGCTGTAAACTGTGCTCTGCAAACTGTCCATGGGGCTGTAAACTGTACTCTGCCAACTGTCCATGGGGCTGTAAACTGTACTCTGCAAACTGTCCATGGGGCTGTAAACTGTACTCTGCCAACTGTCCATGGGGCTGTAAACTGTACTCTGCCAACTGTCCATGGGGCTGTAAACTGTACTCTGCCAACTGTCCATGGGGCTGTAAACTGTACTCTGCCAACTGTCCATGGGGCTGTAAACTGTGCTCTGCAAACTGTCCATGGGGCTGTAAACTGTACTCTGCCAACTGTCCATGGGGCTGTAAACTGTACTCTGCCAGCTCTCTCTCTCTCTCTCGTTTTCTCTCTCGTTCTCTCAAGATCGAACTATGACTTTCAACCAATACTCGCTCCCTCGCTCTCCAACCAGAAATATCGGCCATAAAATGACACCATTTCCAGATAGTGGTTTTATGTAAGTACAGTAACTAGGTTGATAGAAGGGAGTGCATTTGGTAACGTACTTCAAAAATAGACTGATGATTAGGACAGCCTGCATCCCAAACGGCACCCTATTCCCTATGTAGTGCACTACTTTTTACATAGTGCACTTCTTTGGTCAAAAGAAGTGCACTATGTAGGGAATAGAGTGCCATGTGGGATGCCACTTATGATGCCTGATGCTGGAGGGAAAGAGAGAGGGAACGAGAGAAATAGGGAGAGAGATTGAAAGAGAAACAGACAAGGGGTCTTGAAGAGGAGGAAAGGAGAAGGGGGGGGGTGCAAAGGGAGAGAACGAGAAAACATGACAGGTTTGACTTTAGACATTTAACTGCCCTTTACTGAAAAAGGTTCATTTTCATCATTTTCGCAGCATGTGGTGGTCTTTACTCCAACCACAAATAACACTATACCTTTCTAAGAAAAACAGCATAGCTACAGAAACCCAACACTGGTGGGAGGAAAATCGGAAGCCCCTTTTAGGAAAGGCATCGACTTGCTACACGGGACCCAACACGGTTGAATAAGAGAACAACCTCAAAAAAGCCCCAAGGCTTTACTAGGACTGAAAACGACATTTATTGGTGCAAAACGACAGAAACTAAGATAGACATAGCAAAACTACATGTATTGGAGGGGAAAGAGAATAGCCACCGAAGCATAACCTGTTATTGGTGCGAAAAGAGAGACACTTCTGTCAGAACAATATAGTAGCCTACAGGAAGGCCCAAAATGGCATCCTAATCCTGGTAGGGTCCAGGTAGAGGAGAGAGAAAGAGCAACTACCCCCCTGGAAGCTCCTCAGCAGTAGAACGTGTTTATTTATAGACAGAAATGACGGGATTACCTCCCTGTCAGAGGAGAGGAGGGGAGGAGGAGGAGAAGAGGGGAGGAGGAGGAGAAGAGGGGAGGAGGAGGAGAAGAGGGGAGGAGGAGGAGAGGAGGGGGAGGAGGGAGGGGAGGAGGGGGGAGGAGGAGGAGAAGAGGGGAGGAGGAGGAGAAGAGGGGAGGAGGAGGAGAGGAGGGGAGGAGGAGGAGAAGAGGGGAGGAGGAGAGGAGGGGAGGAGGAGGGAGGGGAGGAGGAGGAGGAGGAGGAGGAGGAGGAGGAGGGGAGGAGGAGGAGAAGAGGGGAGGAGGAGGAGAAGAGGGGAGGAGGAGGAGAAGAGGGGAGGAGGAGGAGAAGAGGAGGAGAGGGAGGAGGAGGAGGAGAAGAGGGGAGGAGGAGGAGAGGAGGGGGAGGAGGAGGAGAAGAGGGGAGGAGGAGGAGAAGAGGGGAGGAGGAGGAGAAGAGGGGAGGAGGAGGAGAGGAGGGGAGGAGGAGGAGAAGAGGGGAGGAGGAGGAGAAGAGGGGAGGAGGAGGAGAAGAGGGAATGAGGGAAAAGCCAATAATACTTGAACATGCCAGTTGGCTTTGGCACTGCAATCACAGTCAAGAAGAGGAGAGGGAGGGAAGGAGAGAGAGAGAGAGAGACAGAGAGAGATAAAGAGTGGGGGAAAGGTATGGGGTAGAGATTTGGGGAGGGGGTGTAGAGAGAAGGATAGAGAGAGAGCTGTAGGGGGGGGGGATTGGCATTTTCTAATTTTCACCTTGGTGGCTGGAGGACTGGCCTTCCACTGCAATTAATAAGACCTGCTAATTATCCCCACCCGCCTAAAATAGAACAGGTTTAGTGAAGGGGAAGCCTACTCACTGTTAATTACAAGCACAACAAGAACACAATCATTCTTTCTCTTTCTCTCCCACTCTCACTGTCTCTCTTTTCGTGTGTGTGTGCGTGCGTATGCGTACCTTCAGGCACTTGTGCGCAGTTGCGTAAATACACTAATCGGTCAAATTAGTGGACACGGCTATTTCAGCCACACCCGTTTCTGACAGGGGTATAAAACTGGGAACACAGTCACGCAGTCTCCATAGATCAAATCAACGTTTATTTGTCATATGTGCCAAATAACAACCTTACAGTGAAATGCTTACAAGCCCTTAACCAACAATGCAGTTAAGAAAAATACGTGTTAAATAAAAAAAATGACAAGTAAAAAATAAGAAATAAAAGAAAGAAATAATTAAAGAGCAGCAGTAAAACAATAGCGAGGCTATATACATGGGGTACCGGTACAACAGAGTCAATGTGCGGGGGCACGGGTTATTCGAGATAATATGCACATGTAGGTAGACTTAAAGTGACTACGCATAGATATTAAACAGAGAATAGCAGCAGCGTAAAAAAAAGGGGAGGGGGACTGAAAATAGTCTGGGTAGCCTTTTGATTAGCTGTTCAGGATTCTTATGGTTTAGCAGTTGAATGGCTTACTGAAGAGCTCAGTGACTTTCAACGTAGCACCGTCATAGGATGCCACCTTTCCAACAAGTCAGTTCTCAAATTTCTGCCCTGCTAGCGCTTCCCGGGTCAACTGTACAGTGCATTCAGGAAAGTATTCAGGCCCCTTGGCTTTTTCTACATTTTGTTACATTACAGCCTTATTCTAAAATGAATTAAATTGTTTTTTCCCCTCATTAATCTACACACAAGACCCCATTATGACAAAGCAAAAAAAGGTTTTTAGCAATGTGTGCAAATTTATACAAATAAATGTTTTTATGAAATGTTACATTTACATAAGTATTCAGACCCTTTACTCAGTACTTTGTTGAAGCACCGGTGACAGCGATTACAGCCTCGAGTCTTATTGGTTATGACGCTACAAGCTTGGCACACCTGTATTTGGGGAGTTTTCTCCCATTTTTCTCTGCAGATGCTCTCAAACTCTGTCAGGTTGGATGGGGAGCGTCGCTGCACAGCTATTTTCTCTCCAGAGATGTTCGATCGGGTTCAAGTCCAGGCTCTGGCTGGGCCACTCAATGACATTCAGAGACGTGTCCTGAAGCCACTCCTGCATTGACTTGGCTGTGTGCTTATGGTCGTTGTCCTGTTGGAAGGTGAACCTTCGCCCCAGTCTGAGGTCCTGAGTGCTCTGGAGCAGGTTTCATCAAAGATTTCTCTATACTTTGCTCCGATCATCTTTCCCTCGATCGTGACTAGTCTTCCAATCCCTGTCGCTAAAAACCATCCCCACAGCATGATGCTGCCACCACCATGCTTCACCATAGGGATGGTGCCAGGTTTCCTCCAGACGTGCATCTTGGCATTCAGGCCAAAGAGTTCAATCTTGGTTTCATCACACCATGGAATCTTGTTTCTCATGGTCTGAGTGTCTTTAGGTGCCTTTTGACAAACGCCAAGCGAGCTGTCATGTGCCTTTTACTGAGGAGTGGCTTCCATTTGGCCACTCTACCATAAAGGCCTGATTGGTGGAGTGTTGCAGAGATGGTTGTCCTTCCGGAATGTTCTCCCATCTCCACAGAGGAACTCTGGAGCTCGGTCAGAGTGACCATCGTTTCTTGGTCACCTCCCTGACCAAGGCCCTTCTCCCCCGATTGCTCAGTTTGGCTGGGCGGACAGCTCTAGGAAGAGTCTTGGTGGTTCCAAACTTCTTCCATTTAATATTTTTTTTGGTACACTTCCCCAGATCTGTGCCTTGACACAATCCTGTCTCGGAGTGCTAGGACAATTCCTTCGAACTCATGGTTTAGTTTTTGCTCTGACATGCACTGTCAACTGTGGGACCTTATAGAGACAGGTGTATGCCTTTCCAAATCATGTCCAATCAATTGAATTTTCACAGGTGGACTCCAATCAAGTTGTAGAAACATCTCAAGGATGATCAAAGGAAAGAGGATGCACCTGAGCTCAATTTTGAACCTCATAGCAAAGGGTCTGAATACTTGAGTAAATAATATATTTGCAAAAATGTCTAAAAACCTGTTTTGCTTTGTCATTATGTGTGGATTGCTGAGGATAAACAAAAAAAAATGGAATAAGGCTGTAACAAAATGTGGAGAAAGAGAAACAATCTGAATACTGCCCGAATGCACTGTTTAAGGGAATAAGGTGCCACTTAGAAGTTTAAAACATTATAAAGAATATTCAATTTAGTCTAGATTAGGATTAGTTTGGTCAAATTACATGTAGGAGAAATGTCTATTTTAAATGGATGCCAGAAAAAAACAATGGGCCTTACAGGTAAACCATGAAGACCATTAAGTACTTTTGATCAATTAGAAAATAAATGGACATGCTACATCATGGTGTAAACCCATGATAGGCGTGTAGCCGATTTAGCCCAGATGTGTCATAATAAAATAGATCTCCATTCGGTGAAGCAGGTGTGTCTGACATCGGCGTGACAATTCACCCGCGGCGGAAGGTACTTTTGTCACCCATGAACGGCTGTTCACAATGCCCACTGGCGATGCAGTGATTCTCGCCTTGTGCCTTTTGGTACAGTGCCCGCTTTATTTGGGACCGGCGCCAACCGAGTCGCAAGAAGATGTGAAGAGCTGCGCTCTGAAACCGATACATTTTATTTTTTTAAACATTTTTTTTATATATATATATATTTTTTTTTTACCGCACCTTGGATGGGTTGCGGGGATTGGGGGGCGGGGGTGCGGTGAGCTGTGGTGGTATCATCGCAAAGATACTCATCTCGACAATTAGTTATGTGGGCAGGGTAAAATCAAATACAGTGTATATGTTCACTTGTTGATGTTAAACAAAAATGTTCTATAATGTCCATGTAGTAGCATAACTATTGGACTTACTGAATTATGCGTATAACATAATCGAAGGGGTGTTATGGAGTGAATTCCCAAAGCATCTATAGCCTATGATCAGGAGAATAACCGCCGAAGAATCATAACCACACCGTTAGTATAACCTAACAACAACTGCAGCTTGAACTGTTAACTGATCACAGTTGAGCTGAATACTTACCTCGCTCATCTTGAGAACGTGCAGCGCGGAGAGTTCTGCAGACAAGTCACTTCTCTTCTCTTCTAAGCCGCTTAGACAGGCACTTTCAACAATCTCTTTCCTTGGAAAAACACTTTCAGTCGATCGAAGGTTTTGAAGAGGGGGGACAGGTATAGAGTCGAGCCGAGAAATGCTTCGATAGGCTAAACAGTCAACTGACTCGTCTCATGCAGACAGTCTAGGATACAGCAGCATGGATAGTGCAGTTAGGGCGAGCAGTGCGGTTGTGTGCAACAGAGAACATCAGAATCCCCTGTACCTCCGCTTCCCCCTCCCTCTCTCTCTCCTTCCATCCCTCTCTTCTCCCCTTTCTTGCTCGCCCACTCTCACACGCGCATTCACCCACTCACTGGAGACTTGCCCTCGTGCCAACGGAGCTGTGATGCGCTGACGGCTCGTGGACATTAGTCTTTCGTCTAATAAATCACGTAGGAATACATAAAGTAACATATCTTAACAACAAATGATGACCGAAGAAGTTGAATCTGGTGTTAAAGTAGAAGTTACACCATTGACTCACTCGAAATGCGTAACATTGGATGACTTCGTGAAGAATATGGTGCATGCGCTATAAAACGCATAGTTTTCAATATAGACCGACATCATCCGTCACTTTATATTTCATGACAGACAGTGATGAGGTTTAATGTATTCTGTGCTTCTTGTTCATCCAATATGTCATGAAAAGGTTGGATATGTGCCCATGAGACCCGCAATGTGCTACATTCCCCTTTGATAGCCTAGCGGGAATGCGAACCACACATTTATTTTCCTTCCCGAATTTTTAATCGTATCTACCAGGAAAACAGATAGTCCCCCTCTTACTGCAGTCAAATCATAATTATTCCTTGCCCCTCCTGTCACAGAATCATAATCCTAATACCAGAGAATCTACATGGATCTGTTATATCCGCTAGAGGGCGACATATCTCCCCGTCTATTTTTACAGTCAATGGTTGTACATCCCAAATGGCACCCCGGTAATTCTGACAGGAGCCCCATGAGCCCTGTTTAAAAGTAGTGCACTAATTAGGGAATAGGCTGCCATTTCGGATGTATACAAGTTGTGGGGAGGTGAGAGGCTGAGTGCCACTTTGCTAAAATTGTCTCTAATGTACTGACTGATCTTGATGTCCCTTCCGGTATTTCAACAGTGTTGTCGTGCACATTGAGTAGACATACTCATTTGATAACATCATTTAGCATGACGGCACACTGCACTGTGATGATTCAATGGTGTAAAGACACATGGATGCTGAAAACCGCTGAAGTCCCATCACTATATAGATCTGGGCCATTGGTATCAAGCATCTCAGAGTATGAATCCCCCTGGATCAGTGCAGCTTTTTAATGTCATAATGAATATGATTATGATAATAATAATGAATATGGACAGGGGGTACCTGATCCTATATCAGCACTCCTACTCGGAAACAATTGTGAATCCGGCCCCAGGTTCCTCTCAAGGTTTCCCTATGGCGTGTTCTGTATGTTTCTTTACCTTTGTCACGCGCACACGCACACACACACACACACACACACGCACACACACACACGCACACACACACACTGAAATAACAGTATAAATAGCATAAGAGAAATGACATGACTCACAAAAATAAACCGTCAACCCTTTTTTCCCTTTGTTTGCATTTATTAATGTATCTCTAATGTGTGTGTTTTTTAAAAAATCTGTCCACAAACTCATATTAGTCACTACTATGTTAGGTTAGGTCAGTTTTTCCCTCACTGCAATGGCAGTCATCTACACGAGAGCCCAAACCCAGCACTCCCTTCCACCTCTCCAACAAGACAGTGGCTTTGTTCCAAATGGCACCCGATTCCCTATATAGTGCACTACTTTTGACAAGGGCCCTATGACCTATGTCAGTCACACACACTGCAACAGTACTCGAACATCTGCACTTCAAAATGCATGTGAAACTAGGAAATTATGTGAGAACAATATAGTTAGGCACCAGTTAAAAGATTTCTAGCATATTTCAGAGAGATTCCTTGCAAGAAGCAATTTAGGAAATATTTCAGATGAACCATTGACTGTCTGGGACATTCACATTTTCACATTATGACATATTCTGTGGGTAATTTAAGATCATGATGTAGTTTACATTCACTGGATCGAACCTGTTTGTCAGTTGGAGGGCAGTTCATTTAAATGATTGGCGGGTTACTTGTACTATCCTTGGCAAGTCACTTGTCCTATCTGCCAATGGGAGGGAGGAGTGGGCGGGACTAGAGCTTGGGTTTGCGCTCTCTTATTAAAAACACATCTCTAGTGCTATCTGTACAACATTCAACAAGACATTTTTTTTTCTTATTATTTTTTTCCTCTTCTTCTCCTTAATAATGCCAAAACAATAATAATAATTTTAAAAAGAAGAAGAATAGCGTTACTCCATCTCATCGGGCATCGAATGAACGAACGTACGAACATCACACAAATTGAAAATACAAATCTAAGAATAAAAGGCCTCAATACCAGATAGTACACATCATCACCTTCTAATGGTGCCAGAGAGAGAGAGAGAGAGAGAGAGAGAGAGAGAGAGAGGTTACGGAAGAGAGAGAGAGAGAGAGAGAGGTTAGGGAAGTTGAGAACGAAGAAAAGAGAGATGTACACATACATTAAAAGGATAGAGAGAATGACAATATAATATCTTGATAATACTATTGAATTATATTATCTTAATTTAACATGTTTAGTGTCCCCATGGACAGGTTTTGGCACCTAATTCTAAGATTTATCCATTAAACTTTGGCTTTGGTTTGCCACGTGTTAGCTGAAATCAACCTTGTTTCCTACACTGGGGGCTACTAGCGATGCTAGCAATATTACCTCCAAGTGATATTATGTCTGATGGTAAGAAATTGTTCAAATAAGGCAACAACCCACTTGGCCCCTGCGAAGTTGGAGTGACAGACAAGGAGAGGATAAAATACGTCAAGAAGAATGAGGTGAATAAATAGGTGATATACTAGGGGAAAGAGAGATGTGGGCTAAGTGCTTTTGGTGAGCTTACAAAATACCAACTCCAGGAAGTGCTTGACACAGAAGGCACGGTGGCATTGACACTACAGGTTATTGTCCCAAAGGGCACCCTATTCCCTAAATAGTGCACTACTTTTGACCAGGGCCCAAAGCACTACGTTTGACCAGGGCACATAGCACTACGTTTGACCAGGGCACATAGCACTACTTTTGACCAGGGCACTACTTTTGACCAGGGCCTATATGGGAATGGTCCTGGTCAAAAGTAGTGAACCATATAGGGAATAGGGTGTCATTACGGGTGCAACCTAAGTCTTTAAGAAAACACCACTTAGGGAACTGCTAAACTCATATAAGGTGCTCTAATAAGGATAGAAGTAAAACACATAATGCACATAAACCAAAAGTAAGGCTGTGGTTCCAATCCCAAACTCTCGCCTACAACCAATGGGGTTAGGTTCCAATCCCAAACTCTCACCTACAACCAATGGGGTTAGGTTCCAATCCCAAACTCTCGCTGTCAACCAATGGGGTTAGGTTCCAATCCCAAGCTCTCGCTGTCAACCAATGGGGTTAGGTTCCAATCCCAAGCTCTCGCCTACAACCAATGGGGTTAGGTTCCAATCCCAAGCTCTCGCTGTCAACCAATGGGGTTAGGTTCCAATCCCAAGCTCTCGCTGTCAACCAATGGGGTTAGGTTCCAATCCCAAGCTCTCGCTGTCAACCAATGGGGTTAGGTTCCAATCCCAAGCTCTCGCTGTCAACCAATGGGGTTAGGTTCCAATCCCAAACTCTCACTGTCAACCAATGGGGTTAGGAGGGCGAGAAGGAAAGACTTATCCAATCAAATAATTTAGTGACGTTTACAATCGTAAGTAGTTTATTTAATTGTTTTTATGATAAAATATTTGCTTGTTCACTGTGTGCAGAACATGCTGTGTGTAGTACGATGCGCTAAACCAATACCGCGGCTATAGTACAAATTGATCAATCACAATTTGGCAGAGATGAATATTTTGATATATTGTGATGTAAACTTGAGTCTCATCCAAGCACTTAATAATACAATGATAATATTTTGATTGGATTATAGATTGATTGAATGCTTGATTGATTGATTGGGCGAGTGGATTGGAACTGCAGCTTTACACTCCAACAGAAAGTGACACCTTACATTTTCTTTAAAAAAAAAAGTTTGGTCTATCGATAGTCAAAATAAAAACAACTACTTTGGGAAATTATAAACCTTGCACAGTGCTCTTTATAGACATGACATTCCGACTAGTCTTTTCCTCACAACAACAAGCCTTATAGTTTTTTAAAAATCATTACCTACTGTATATTCATAACCTTCTCTGTAAGCTTCTCTTCTTGAAATGAAAATAAACATAGAAAGTTATTTTTTCCTTTTTTCTTATCTTCTTGTCTTTACAAAAGCTACACATATTCTACTGGGATGTATCTATGGATTTGTTCATGTTTTTAATGCTTACTCTTTTTCCCGTTCTTCTTCGCTTAAAAGAAAGAAAGACAGAAATCTAGTCATCTAAAAGACGGCATACCCCAAGACTACAACAGTTTGCTTTCTTGAGTCCTCCGCTCTGTGAGGGAACTCACCCTTTTCTCTCATCCATTTTTCCTTCCCCTTGTTTTTTCTGTTATTTTCATCATAAAAGGAATGGAAGGAAAGAGTGTGACACGGTCGTGGAGTCTTGGTCACCTGACCAGACGTGCCAGCTGATTGTGTTCAGGATGCACTGTCCGTCTGTCTGTCCTGTGTCCCCCAAAACAGACTTTTGTTTTGTTTCTGTTTGTTTAATGGTCCGTTGGCCACCACGACAATGTAGAAATAACCGTTAGCCCACGTCTGACTCTGGACACGCTGGTATTTCTGCTGTAAATGCTGACCTCTGACCTTTAACCTCCCTTTTCACTTATTGACCTTTCACCTTGACCTCTTTTCATTCATATGAATATTTCTTAATGTTTCATCTTCATCAACTAAGTGCTTTATAATTTTTTCCACAGAATCCACATAGAGATGCTACCGGTCTCTTGTGAAAAGAGAAAGATCCACACCAGCTGTTTGTTTAACACTACAGATTTCTATTCACAATAGCCTAGAACCATTTTTTACATATATACTTTAGCTTTATACTGTATTCTCAGATATCATTGTCCTATAAGAGCCCAGAAACAGAGGGCTATACTGTAGAACTCCCTTGACGACATTCCAAACATAGACAGGCACTAAACTGAGGGGAAAACAGGAAATGACAAACTGTTCCCATGGTGACCTCGGAACAGCAATCCGACCAATGAGAGGCACTGATATCAGGGTCAGGGGTTACCTTATCCCTAATCATTGCCATCTTCATCTGGTAAAAAGTTGCTCCTGTGGTGTTATTTGTTGTAGACAGCTGGATAGCTTAGTTTGAGTTTACGGCTTGAATGGTTGTGGTTGAACCACGGTTATCGAATCAGTGCTCTTGAACAGACGGTAATATGAACTTGAAATGTCAACGTGACAAGAAGTGGTATCTTATCTAAACGGCAGTTGGGATGAAGTTTGGCTTCTTTTGACACTTGTTCTGCTAAAGTATAACTAATCAACAACGTTACTCATAGAAGTAGTATTATTCTCAAAACATGAAGTATAAGGTCTGATAACATCATTTTTGTGTTCTCCGGAATGGTAGAATGTTACAGTTTATTTGTTCTCACATAGTAATGTTAAGACTTAACAGCAGCCAGAGGACGATCTCGAGCAAATCATCATAATTAGCCCTCTTGATAGGAGATGGAATGGAAAACAGGAAACTCTGGAATATAGAACTCAAGGCCTCAAAAGTCCTGAAGAGAAAGGATTCACACTGCACTGTCTGTATGTACAAGGGGGGTTGTGGTTGGTTGAGAAAATCAAGAGGACTGCACTGAACTCCCGGGATGTAAATATTAAAAGGCGAGAGAAAAATGTACGATTTTTTTCCTTAGGAGAGATGATGTTTACACAACCCTCTCAATGGAGGTGCATCTCAGTCCGTGGTCCTTAGTTATACTTGTCAGCGGACTTACCATGTCAATGACCCTGAACTGCTGTATGTAAGAGAACAAGGAAGTGATATAATGACCCCTAACATTTGACTCCTAAACTTCTGCACTGTCTAGTTGAACTCCCTCTCCCCATCTTCTCTGCAGGATGATGTTGTTGCCGTTTAGTCTCCCATCACTGCTTCCTCCTCTCGTGTAAGACGGTCAGAGCCGAGGGCAGTTGACATGGAGAGAGACATCCTCATCCCATGCTCTGTAGGGGAATCCCCTGGACTACTGCTCTCCCTTTCCAAATCCTCCTCTTCTCCTTCCTCCTCTTCTTCCTCCTCTTCCCCATCCTCCTCCAGCTTGCCTTCCTGCCCCAGGCCAGCGAGGCCACTCCTTGTGTTCCTGGGTGTGGTGGAGGCCTGGTTAGAAGCCTGCAGGGGGTGGTGGAGGTTGTAGCTGCCCTCTAGGTCCACTTCCTCTGGGGTGAGGCCATTCTCCATCCCTCTCTCCCTCTCCACCCTGGATGAGGCCCATTCCTCGAGGGGGGCCCTATCTTCACTCTCGCTCAGGTACCTAGGATAGAATAGGGACATCAGTCTACTTGCAATGACTGTAATGTTTTTTTCCCCCCTACTAAACTTAGTTGAATGCACTAACTATAAGTAGCTCTGGGAAAGAACCTCTGCTAAATTATGAATATGTAAATATAAAATGTAAACACGCATCTCTTACCTCCACAGGGCTAGGGGGTCTGGGTCAGCCCGGGGTTGGGGTGGCCTCTGGGGCCCGTGTTCCCCCAGGGAGTTGGGGTTGTGGGCCCCCCTCTTACGCCTGGATTTGCTGGTGTGGTTGACCTGGAGGTGCATGGCCATCAGCTCGGCTGAGCAGGTACGGAAGGGACAGAACAGGCACTGGTTAAGGGTGACCCCTGCTCCTCCTCCTCCTCCACCACCCCCTCCCGGTACTCCATCCTCCTCCAGACCTCCGAGCCCAGGGGAGGGGCGGCGGGAGAGATCCAGGGGCTGGGACAACAAGCCTCCCTCCTGGGTGCCCCGAGCTGATCCCCCTCCCATCCGCTCCCTCCCGTTAGCTGGCACCATGCGGCTGGTGGTGAGTGGTTTGCGACGGGACACTTTGGGCGCCTTTGGCGGGGGCGGGGTGGGGGTGGAGGTAGGGGACTCCCCCGTCCACCCTCCCTCCATCCCCCCCTGGTACAGCGCCCCCATCACCCCGGATAGGTACCGGTACTGGCTCTCCAGATCTGCCTCCCTCAGTCCTCCCATGGCCTTTCCATGGTCCCTGTCTCTCTGCTCGGGAAGGCCCAGGATCCAGGGCTGGTGCTGGTTGTGCCTGGAGGATGCGGTCTCTGCCGGGGTTCTGGCGGCTGAGCCATGGGTGAAGCTCTGGGGCCGGCGCTGTTTGGCCATCCCCTCCCTTCCCTCCCCCCGTGGAGCTCCTCCACCACCTCCCAGAGAGGCAGAAGTGAGGCCGGGGGAGGAGGCGGTGGATGAAGAGGCCCCCATGGCGTTCCTCTGTTCTCTGTGGTGCCTCTGGAGATGGTACTTTAGAGAGCCTGACTGGGTTCCCGCGTAGTCACAGTGGGGACATTTATACGGTCTCTCCCCTGAAAGAGGTACATAAACTAGTTGTGGTTATCAAGGGCATATAATAATGGAGGAATGTCAGTAGATGTTACACTATACTATACTATGCTATGCTATACTATACTATACTATGCTATACTATACATGGAGAGAAACATTTGTATTGTTCTAATTCTGCACAAAAAACAAACAATTTAGACAGGACCACTAGACTAAATATGGACCAGCCCATCTGGCATTTGCCTGAACTGCCCTACGCCTAGTCTGTTTCTGACCACAGAGAAAAAAACAACAACAATTATATGGAACTTGATTCCTGGATTTCTGCTATGGAATAAAAGAGGGGAAACTATAGGGTTCAAGTATTATATGAGCTTGTAGTACCCTATTACAAACCACAGATGGCAGTATCCCATCACAATCTAAAATCCTGATTGGCTTTGATAAGGAGGACATTAGATTAAAAACCCCATCAGCCTCGGAGGTGTTGAGAGTGATTATTGCTAGTAGCAATTTACTTAAGTATAATGATTCACCTAATTAATTACAACAGACAGAGGAGATGGTCCTATTTAGGACTCAGAAACACTTGAGAACACATGAATTTAATGGCATGTGGTCAGTGTGCATGTAGTTAAGGTTTAGTGTTCTAAAGTAGATTGTATTGTTAGTGATTATTCGCTGAATTCCAAATGGACCTCTAGCCCCTACTTCCTAGCCACTCTGAGATCTCAGTGGACAGGTAGAAGCAATATGGCGACATTTCCATACAGCCGATCAGAAGGTGAGATGAAGCCACACTACATGACCAAAAGTATGTGGACACCTGCTCGTCGAACATCTCATTCCAAAATCATGGGCATTAATATGGAGTTTGTCCACCCTTTGCTGCTATAAAAGCCTCCTCTCTTCTGGGAAAGCTTTACACTAGATGTTGGAATATTGCTGCGGGGACTTGCATCCATTCAGCCTCAAGGGCATAAGTGAGGTTGGGCACTGACGTTGGGCGATTAGTGCTGGCTCGAAGTCGGTGTTCCAATTCATCCCAAAAGGTGTTTGATGAGGTTGAGGTCAGGGCTCTGTGCAGGCCAGTCAAGGTCTTCCACACCAATCTCGACAAAACATTTCTGTATGGACGTTGCTTTGTGCACGGGGGCATTGTCATGCTAAAAAAGAAAAAAGGGCCTTCCCCAAACTGTGGCAAAAAAGTTGGAAACACAGAATAATCTAGAATGTCATGGTATGCTGTAGCGTTAAGATTTCCCCTCACTGGAACTAAGGGGTCTAGCCCAAACCATGAAAAACAGCTCAAGACCATTATTCCTCCTCCACCAAACGTTACAGTTGGCACTATGGTTTTGGGCAGGTAGCGTTCTCCTGGCATCTGCCAAACCCAGATTAGTCCGTCGTACTGCCTGATGGTGAAGCGTGATTCATCACTCCAGAGAATGTGTTTCCACTGCTCCAAAGTCCAATGGCGGCGAGCTTTACACCACTCCAGCCAACGCTTGGCATTGCGCATGGTGATCTTAGGCTTGTGTGCGGCTGCTTGGCCATGGAAACCCATGTCATGAAGCTCCCGGCGAACAGTTCTTGTGCTGACGTTGCTTCCAGAGGCAGTTTGGAACACGGTAGTGGGACAGACGATTTTTATGTGGTCTGTTCTGTGATCTTGCCTACCACGCGGCTGAGCCGTTATTGCTCCCTGATGTTTCCACTTCACAATAACAGCACTTACAGTTGACCGGGGCAGCTCTAGCAGGGCAGAAATTTGACAAACTGACTTGTTGGAAAGTGGCATCCTATAACGGTGCCACATTGAAAGTCACTGAGCTCTTCAGGAAGACCCTTCTACTGCCCAATGTTTGTCTATGGAGATTGCATGGCTGTGAGCTCGATTTTATCAATCATCTCAGATCTACAGGAGTGCATTGGCCCTAGGTTGTATAGACACAGAATAAGTGTCATAAGCCCTAGGGTATAGGATTTAGGGGCTAGGGGTCGATTTGGGATTCAGCCATTGTTAGGTGTGTTGGGGGTTGGGGGCTAGTGGCAGGCTCACCTGTGTGAACTCTCAGATGCACTTTAAGGTGATGGGACGAGCGGAAAGCTTTACCGCAA